>NW_008333791.1:513073-525722 GCF_000622305.1 Nannospalax galili
TTAAATAATTAAAAAATAATAATTCTTTGAAGCATAAAAATTTGCTACTCAATAATTAGTAGATGTGAAAAACATTACTGTTGAAATCTACCTGATGACTTTATATCCATGATCAGATGCCAAGGAGCTCAGAAAGTAACCGACTGTGACTAGTAATAATCTGATATATAGAGATTAGAAACGCATGTGCAAACATCTTAATGTCAATTACATTAAAACAAGTTTTCTGCATGAAACTCTGTATTTTAATAATGAAATGGAAATCTTTTTTAAAAGTTAAAACCTCATTTAATTTTATGTCTTATAGGGTTTATACTGAGTACAATATTGTATAACTGTAAAAATTCAACTGTAAACCTAAAAATTTACAGCAGTTTTAAAAGAGATGCATCTTAGCTCAGGAAATTGTTATTGAATATGTCAATGCTGTTGTAATGAAATGCTTCTTCTAAGTATGTGGTTATTAAATAAATAATTTTTTAAAAAAGATAATTGCACATGAACAACCACTTTTTTCTATTTTTTTCTTTTATGTGTACACATCTGCGTGGGGGTGTGCTTGCCTGTGCACACACATGTGAAGGCCAGAAGTTGAAGTTGACATAGGTAGGGTATCTTCCTCTATCTCTCCATCTTTTTTTTTTTTTTTGAGTCAAGGTCTCTTACTGAACTAACTGTTTTGACTAGACTGGCTGGCCAGTGAGCCCCTGGCATCTGTCTCCACATACCCTTACTCCCAGCACTGGAGTTACAGACATGCACCACCATAATCAGCTTTTATATAAGCGCTGGAGATGTGAACTCAGGTCATCATGCTTACACAGCAAGCACTTTACCTATGGAGCTCTCCACCCAGCCCAAATTCCTCTTTAATTAAAAAAAATAAATTAAAAATTTTCATCCCTTGGCCTCAAATTCACAGAGATCTGCCGGGCTCTACCTCCCAAGTGTTGGTATTGAGGAGGCTATGTCACACCTGGCTTTGGTCTTTGATTTCTTATCCCTACTTTTCCACCCTTAAACTTCATTTTATATATATTTTTGTGTAACCTGATTCAAGTTATTTCTCTTTGGAATAATAAAAATATTCTCACCCCTGGCTCCTGGGCAGGCCCCGGGGAGAGGGGTGAAAAAAAAATTCTTATAATGTACTTACTGAGTTGTGATATATATAATATATGTTGATTTTATGTATACAGATTGATGAGTCATTCTCTCTATATAAATACACCTAACCACACTCATATCAAGATTCAGAAGGCTGAGTATGATATCACACACATTTAACCCCAGGACCTGGGAAACAAAGGCAGGCAGATCTCTGTGAGTTCTAGAACAGCCTGATCTACAAAGCAAGCTCCAGGCCAGCCAGGGTTATATAGTACATCCTGTCTCAAAAAGAGAAAAAAAGAAAAAACCCAAAGAAAGATTCAGAACATTTCCAGGATCCATTTTTCCATCAATATCCCCTCCATAAACAATTACTATTAGTAACTCTATCATAAAGGTTTTGTCCACAATTTAGCGTCAAGCAAATGGAATTATATACTAGAAACTTTTTTATTCTATGTATTTTAATTTTGGGGGGGGGGATTAAAATTTTTTATGTGTATGGGTATAAGTGCACTCATGCATGCAGTGCCTGTGAAGATCAGAAGAGGGTGCTAGATCCCCTGGAACTGGAGTTACAGATGGTTGTTAGCTGTCATGTGGGTGCTGGGAACCAAACTTGGGTCCTCTACAAGAGTAGCCGTTAACCACTAAGCCATCTATTCCATTTTTAAATTTTTTTTTTTGAGACAGGGTCTCCCTGTAGCCCCAGCTGGCCTGGAATTCAATATGTAAACCAGGTTGGCCTCCAGCTCACAAGAGATTCAATATGTAAACCAGGCTGGCCTCAACTCACAGAGTGCCTCCAAAGCAAGACCACATCCAGTTAAGCCTCCAACTTGTGAAAGGAAAATGCTGCAGGGACCACTGAAGAGAAAAGCTTCTAAAAGGGATAAAGCAGGCTGGAGTCCACCCCAAACTTGCAGTCAAACTTGGCAGTGTCCTTCACCTGGTGCTGGCTTTAGAGGCATGAAGTGTGCAAGAGTGAAGGGGTCATCAGTTCTTCCTCCACAGTTTCAGAGAGACTCTGAGGCCAGGCAGCATGCAGCAGGGGTTCTCCTGCCTAGAGAAGGCCCTGATAGGCCATTGTGTGAAGCTGTGAAGGTGAAGCCTGGTTGGCAGTGGAGACCCCAAGAAGTTCGTGATGCCAGAGCTGTGGGCATCTGCCAAGAAGACCTGCACACAGGGAATGGTACAGCCCAAGAGAGAGATGTGTGTTGCACACAGCAAAGCTAGAGAGGCTGAGCCATCTAAGCTCTTTGGAAGTAAAGTCCCAGAAGTCACACCTGGAGCTACTAGATTTGGTGTTTGTCCTGCTAGTTTTCGGTCTTGTTTTGGTCCAGTATTTCCTTACTATCCCTCCATTCCTCCCTTTTGGAATGGTAATGTGTGTTCGGTTCCACTGTAGTTGGGAGTATGTAATTTGTCTTTTGATTTTATAGAGGCTTAAGATATTTACCTGAGTCTCAGAAAAGACTGGACTGTGGACTTTTAAATAGTATTGAGATGTAGTATTGAGACTGATAAAGACTATGGGGACTTTTAAAGTTGGACTAAATGCATTTTGCGTTTTATATGGTCATGAGCCTATAGGGGCCAGGGGGTAGAATATGATTGTTTGAATGATAATGTCCCCCATAGGCTCCAAGTATTTGGACATCTTGTCCCCAGATGGTGGCACTGTTTTGGGAGGTTTTAGAAGGTGTGGCTATCCTGGAGGAAGCACGTCACTGGGGAGAGAGTTCTTGCCTTGCCAGATCTCCAGTTGTTCTCTTGCTTCCTGTGCCTGTGTGATGATGTGAGAGCTCAGCTTCTGCTGCTCCTGCTCCAGCCACCTCCAGCCACCATGCCTCCCTGCCATGACAGACTGTAATTCCCGTGGAACCATAAGCTCAAACTCTTCCTTCTATAAATTGCTTGGGTCAGTGTTTCTAACACAGCAACAGAAAAGTGACTAATACAGTGGGAATTGGTTCTTTCTTTCTACCATGTGAGTCCTAGGCATTGAACTCACGTTGTTAGACTTGGTGACTTTTATCCAGCTGAGCTATCTTGCCAGCCCTACATTTCTTTTTCCTTTTTTTTTTTTTTTTTAAAGACAAGGGTCTCATACAGCCCAGGCTGGTCTCAAACTTGCTATGTAGCTGAGGCTGGCCTTAACTCCTGATCCTCCTGCCTCTACCTTCTGAGTCCTGAGATTACCAGCATGTGTCACCACATCTGGCAAGACAGAATGTCATTTTTTTTCTTAATGTGTATGAGTGGTTTTCCTACATGTGTGTTGGTCCATTGCACATCTGGTGTCCACAGAGGCCAGAAGAGGACGTAGGAACTGGAGTTAAGGGTGGGTGTTAGCTGTAATGTGGATGCTGGAATCCAAACCTGGGTTCTTTGGAAGAGCAGTAAGTGTCTTAACTGCTCATTCATCTCTCCAGTCCCCAGAATTTCACTTCTTTTTTGGTCTTTTTTTGAGACAGGGTCCCCCTGTAGCTCCAGCTGGCCTGGAACTCACTATGTAGATCAGGCTGGCCTTGAACTCACAGAGATCCGCCTGCCTCTGCTTCTGGAGTGCTGGGATTAAAGGCGTGCGCCACCATGCCTGGCTACACTTTCACATCTTAAATGTAAAAATCCTTTTAAGAGACTGTTGTGTTTACTTAACTTTCATCTCCCACTCTTAGTGCCCCTGAAGGGTAATTTCTGTGTGGTTCATCATAAAACCAAAGTTTTTAGTTTTTATGTTTTAAGAAAATATAAACATGTACTTTTAAATCTGTAATGCTTCTCTCGTACCACAGCCATCCGCTTACATTTCCCAGGAATCTGTATGAAATAGAGTCCTACATTCTGGTTTGATTTGTCCCATCCTAGGACCTCATTCCTAAATTCTTACATCTCACTGGCCAGTTTTTAATCATAAATTTCTTCTTCCATCATCAACATTTCAAGTCCCAGTAGTAATTTAATGCTAGTATCCCCTTCTATATTCATTCCCAGACTACTCACACAAGATGCTGATCTCGGATCTTACGCAGCTGGATCAAGTCAGGTTTGATGCTATTCATTTTTTTATCTATTTCTCGGTTGTCCAAAGCCTGTTTCTTCAAATCCTGTTCTAGACGCATTTTACTATCATGAATTTCACCAAGACGTGATTTCAATTTATCATAATTCATCATAATTCTGTGAAAGTAAATGACATAGTAAAGCTAAAATAACAATCAAATCTGGGCAAGGTGGCACACACCTTTAGTCCCAACACTCAGGAGGCAGAGGAAGGCAGATTTCTGTGAGATCAAGGCCAGCCTGGTCTCCATAGCAAACTCTGGGCCAGCTGGGGCACAGGGAGACCCTGCCTCAAAAATTAAATAATTAACAATCAAGCAAAAGAACTATAGACTATAAACATGGTCCTAATATTTTGTTGGGCCTGTTTGTATGTTAGTTAATTTGGTTGGTTGTGTGAGAGAAGGTCCCACTATGCTGACTAGGCTGGTTTGAACTCCTGGCTCAAGCAAACCTCCTGCCTGGAACAGCTGGGATTATAGGGACAGGCCAATGTTCCCAGTTAGTACCATATCTCATGTGTGCTAGACACAGGTGTTGGACTCTATCAGGAAAAAATATGCCACTACACATCCTGTCAGTGAGTTTGCAGTTGTATTGAACATAGCCTCTAGAAAATGTTATACAGGGATCAGAACCAGACACAAACATGCGAATGCTGACACAAATTTCTCAATACCCTACATGAATGGGTATTGAGAAAGATTTTCTGGAAAAAGTCATGTCTAATCTGAGTGCTAAAGGACAGGTAAGAATTCACAATTTACAGGCACAGAGAAAAGCACAGACAAGAGGAGCTGTTCTATTCAGCATGGCTGTGCAATTTGAGGGGGTAAAAACAGATGATATAGAAATTACTAAAGAAAATAAGTTTAAAAAAAATATTTTATTTATTTTTTTATTTTATTTTATGAGTGTTATGCCTGCATGTAGGTAAGTGCACCCATGTAGTGCAATGCCTGAGGAGGACAGAAGAGGCTGTCGGATCCCCTAGAACTGGAGTTACAGACAGTTGTTAGCTAACCATGTGGGTGCTGGGAATCGAACCCAGGTGTTCTACAAGAACAGTCAATGTTCTTAACTGCTGAGCCATCACTCCAGCCCCGAAAAGAAGTTTTATGCCACTAATGCACTTGAAGGGATTAAGTAGACTTACCGTTCAATCTCCTTTTCATTCCCCTCTCTGCGAAACCTCTCAATATATTCTTTGCTGTATTGTTCTTGTGTGTGACACTGCTCCTCAAATATTTTAATTGTTTCATTAAAAGCTTCAATTGCAGTTCTCTTCATTTGTATTTCCTACAGTATGGAAAACAAACAATATCTACTTTATAGCTATAGGCATGGTGGTATATGACTAATCTCAGCTATCAGAAGGCAAAGACAAGAAGATCACATTCAATGCCAGCCTCATCTAAACAACAAGTTTGAGGCTAGCCTGGGGTACATGAAAACCTGTTTCAAAAAAACAAATATTTCATCATATTTTTTGTAGCCCTGGTCTTAAAAATAAATCTTATAATTCTGATTATAATCTCATATCAGATATCAGACCGATTAAGCAGGCTGGTGTACACACAATAAATAAATATAATAAAAATAAAAAATGCAAAGTCTCCTATCCTCAGAGTTCATCAAAATGTATACGATGTGGCTCAGTAACACAGTACATCTAGTTGTGAAAGGTCCTGGGTTTAGTCCCCAGCACTGAAAGAGGGGGGGGCTGGGAAAGTAGTTCAGTTGGTAGAGTGCTTGCCTAGTATGCACAAAGCCCTCAATTAAGTACCCAGTACTAGGCATGGTGGCACACATCTGTAATCTCACCACTCAGGAGGCAGAGACAGGAAGACCAGAAGTTCAAGGTAAGCCTAGGTTACATAAGACTTTGCCTCAAACAAACAAAAAGAATTGTAAGACTCTATAAGAGGGCCTTTATTCAACCTTTCCCTACTATTTACATACCTACAGCATTCAAATTATAAAATAAATAAAAAGAACCATTACTTAAAATATGGCTAAGAACGACAGAAAAGTCTATTAGCTGCCAAGAGATTGGCTTTTAACACCTTAACTTAAGGATCAAGTTCTACCTAGTCACTGAGTGAATGAATAGAGCCAAGGAGTTCATGCCCCAAATTCAAAATCTTATTCTCTGAAGAGCCTTGAAGAGTCTATTTATTCTTACTTTCATTTCTAAAGCCCCAAATTCAAAATCTTATTCTCTGAAGAGACTTGAAGAGTCTATTTATTCTTACTTTCATTTCTAAAGTTCATGCTGAGTTTTCCAAACACATTGGTCAACAGATTAATATGATTAGAAACTAACTAACTACATAAATAAATAACAAACAGAATCGCTGCTAAAGTCGGATGTACTAAGATATAAAACTAAACTCTACAATATAAACAGATCTACAGAGCCAACAGCCCAGTTAAACCATTCAGCCTCAGAGTAAATAGTCCTAGATGTGTGTGTGTATATACATATACATTTACATATATATTACATAGTATGTGTATATATATATATATACACACACACATATATATACATATATATATATGTGTGTGTGTTCTTGAGACAGGGTCTCCCTGTAGCCCCAGCTGACCTGGAACTTGCTATGTAGATAAGGCTGGCCTTGAATTTGTCTCCTGTCTTTCCAAGTGCTGGGATTAAAGGTGTGTACCACCACACCCAGCCAATAGTCCTATATATTTTGATGAACTCTGAGAATAGAAAACTTTAATTTTCTATTTTTATTATTTATTTATTGTGTGTGCACCCATGTGCATGTACACACCAATGCCTATATGGAGATCAGAAGACAACTTGTAGGATTTAGTTCTCTCCTTCCACCATGTGTCCTGGGGATCAAATTGGGTTTTCAGGCCTGGTGGTAGGCATCTTTGCCTTGACCCAGGATAAGAGATTTTAACATCTGAATTGTGACTGCCCTTAAATCTTTTACAAGGGCTAAATTTTTTGTTCAGTATACTTCTTAGAAAAGTAATAACTATACATAAAGTCTAGAAAGATTACTATCCTGAATATTTGAAATTCTAGAAATTTTCATGATGGTAGGATAGTTCCTAAACTACCCCATATTTACTAAATTCAATTAAGGATTATTGAGAATATACAAGAAGTACTACCTGATGGATGATAAAGAGAAGTTCACAAAACTAAAGCCTATTTATCCAGGACTTGAAAGCTGAAGGAGAAATAGACTTTGAACTCTAATAAGGGGTGGCTTCATGTCATGATAGAGGCAACTAAGTGAGGTTAACTAATTTAAAAATAATTTAATTAACTATTATGGGGAGAGGGGGCAGGTTTCATGCTGATGTGCATGTGAAGTTAGAGGACAGCTTCACGAAGCAGTCTCCTCTTCTACCTTTTACATGGGTTCCAGGATCAAACTCAGGTCACTAGGTTTTCATAGAAAGTACCTTTACCTGCTGAGTCATTCTGCCTGCCTTTTATTGTTCTTGTTTGTTTGTTTGTTTGTAACAAGTATCACTATGCAGCCCAGGCTGGCTTCTAACCTGAAGCTTGCCTGCCTCAGGCTGCTAGTGCTGGGATTATAGGCGTATGACATGTTACAATTTTTATTTGAGGCAGGGTCTTGTATAGCCCAGACTAGCCTCCAACTAGCTATGTAGCTGAGGATGATCCTCCTGTCTCCACTCCAGTGCTAGGATTACAGACTTTTACCACCACATCCAGTTTTATTTGGGGCTGGGATCAAACCTACAGCTTTGTGAATGATAGGCAAATACAATGCACTCTACCAACCTAGCCACATACCCAGCCCTTAGTTAATAGTGATACAAAATTGTCTTTAACAATAGCAACAACAAAGGTATGAATAGTAGAAGCAGATTCATATTACCAAAGTCTCAAAAGGGATAGGTAGGAAATGCAGGCAGTTGAAGACCATCAAGTGAGTTATAGAAAATCTGACATAACCACACTACCACATATCTATTACTGCAAACAACAAAACTGTACCAACCTGGGATGTCCTGGTGTACTCCTCATACAGCCTGTCATACTCTCGGCTCTTCTCCTGATACTGAGAGTGATACTCCTGCAGTTTTTTGCCTACTGCATCAATGTTATCTTCTTTCACCAACTGATCCTATACAGACAGATTTTGAAAAGATAATATTAATCTAATTCAGACATATTTTTCTAGGTCTACTTATGTTTAAACTGCCAATTATTAATTTTAGCAAATATATTAATACCAAGTATGGGAAAACACTAAATCTTTTTTGTTAACATTAACATCACCTTATATCAGATAAAACTAATCTTTATTTATTCATTTATTTATTTTGGTGTTTTTGAGACAGAGTCTCCCTGCAGACAGGCTGGCCTTGAACTCACAGAAATTCACCTGCCTCTGTCTTGGGAGTAAAGGCCTATACCACCATGCCCAGCAAAACTAATATTTTAAAAGGTGTGCATGTCTTTAATTCCAGAACTAGGGAGGCAGAGACAGGCCAATCTCCAAAAGATCAAAGCCAGTCTAGGATGATCTAGGCCAGCTGGGGCTACATAGTGAGACCCTATCTCTAAAAAACAAACCAAAACTTTAAGAAATAGGGCTGGAGTGATAGGTCAGTCCATAAAGCATTTGCCACCTAAGCCTGAGGACCCGACTTTGATCTCCAGCACCTATGAGAAAAGCTAGGCCTGGTAATACATGCTTATAATCCTATTGGTAGGGAGGCAAAGACAGAAGGATCCCTGGGGCTCACTGGCCACTGATCTTCTAATCAGCCCCAGGTTCCAGTAAGAAACCCTGCCTCAAAAGGAACAAACAAGGTGGATGACTCCTGAGGAACAACACTTGGGGTCGTCCTACACACACACACACACACACACACTCACGCACACGCACACATACACAGAGGAAGGACAGATAGGTCATCCTCAGATACACAGTGATTATTAGACCAGCCTAGGCTACCTAAGACCCTATCTGGAAAAAAAGATTAGGGGCTGGAGAGATGGCTCAGTGGTTAAGAGCACTGGCTGGCCTTGCAGAGGACCTGGGTTCCATTCCAGCACCCATATGGCATTTAACCATCTATAACTCCAGTTCTAGGTGATCCGAAACCCTCTTCTGACCTCCATGGGAATTGCACGACACAGGTGCACTTAACATACATGCAGACAATACATTCATACACATAAAATAAAACTAATAAAATATTTTTTAAAAGATTAAAATGAGCCGGGCATGGTGGTACACGCCTGTAGTCCCAGCACTTGGGAGGCAGAGGCAGGTGGATCTCTGTGAGTGCAAGGCCAGCCTGGTCTACACAGTGAGTTCCAGGACAGCTGGGGCTATAGGAAGACCCTGCTTCAAAAAGACCAAAACAAACAAAAAAAAAGATTAAAATAAAATTCCTAAAATGTTAAGAAATTTAAATGATGAAATTCCTTTTTAATTGAATAAGGACAAATAACATTTATCTGAGAAGAGAATCAGATTATATTAAATAGTACCTTGCTCAATTGCTATCATGAATTCCTGTGACCATACCTGTTGGTATCTGGACACTGGATACATCAGCTTCACATCAAGTTTGGGATTGTACTGAGCAAGAGATTCATGATGATAGTGGTTAATGAGCTCCACCACAGAATTAAATGTCAGAGGATCAGAGAAGCCATATTTACCATCCCGATGATAGATCTTTATTAACTTATTATTGCCTCCCTTCCTGTGAACAATAAAACAATAACTAGCATTTTTCTCCAAAATTCACATGGAGATATGAAATTGTGCTTCACATAGTAAACATTTTATTATGCTAATAAGGCTAGAGTGACGAAACAGCATGTATAATTATGCATTTATAATTGTATATTATTTTCACACCTATTTCTTTGGTCCATAAAATACCCCAGTTATTAAAAGTCATCATATCTATACAACATTCAGTATCAACAAATTTAGCCCAAAATAGGTGTGGTGGCGTGGTGGCACACGCCTGTAGTCCCAGAACTTGGGAGGCAGAGGCAGGCGGATCTCTGTGAGTTCAAGGCCAGCCTGGTCTACATAGTGAGTTCTAGGACAGCTGGGGCTACAGGGAGACCCTGCTTCAAAAAAACACAATAAAATAAAATAAAACAGAAGTAAATTATTTCTTTTGTTATTTTGTGAATGGATTTTCTAATTTTGTCATGGAGGACAAGAGATTGTCAAGGCAATCTCTTTAAGATCTCTATCTTTGGGCAGAAGCAAAAGCTATATAAAGGGAATTAGAAACATTTGTTACACTATCACCAATACACTCAAGGTTTCACTATTAATAATATATAAACAAAATTAAGCTCCTTGAATGATTTGGAGCTGAGTAATTGATCTGATCTAGCACCTTATTTTATCTTTGAAAGCTGTTTACACATGTTCACAAAATGTAAATGATTCAAATTATTCAAATATTTTACAAAGCATAGCTTCTGAAGTCATATATATTAGACAGATGTAATCTGATGCTTAAGTAGCTCAGATCATCTTTATTTACTGAGTCAAATGCTAATCATCTCTTAAAATAATTTATAAGGACAGGCATGGTGGTGCATGCCTATAATCCTAGGATTTCGAAGGAGGATCATGAGTGTGAGGGCCTGCCTGTTTGGGCTACATAGCAAGGCCCTGTGTGAAAAAGTAAAATTAAATTAAATTTAAAAAAATTAAAAAAAGAAAAGGAAGAAAAGGAAAAGAGATCTTATAATCAAAATTCAATGTTGTAAACACCATGAAGTATAATGTAAACCCACAGAAGGTCAGTTCATTGCATCACAGCAAAATGCTGTACCATCCCACTCAGCTGTTCTTATGGCACCATGTAGATTTAGTAGGGGAAATGCTCTTGTATTTTTATGCCAAGCATTTGTTATACATGGTAAATAAGCCATTGGGATTTGTGAAAAGCAAGCACAATAGATTTGAATGTATGGACTTGTTAAAATTAAATAATGCTTGGGTCAGTATTTACATGGATGATGAACTATTACTATTAAAATGCACGCTGGAAGGACCCCCTAATCATACATGGTTACTACAGGTGTATACACCCAAACATATACTCACAATAACTGCAAAGTTCATTCAAGTTCACTTAAAGTTCAAAGACATTCACTCATTTAAAACACTGTGTTGAACATCTATTATGTACAAGGAATTCTAAGCACTGGGGATATGATGATTAACAAGCAGACACAGCCCCTGTTCTCATGGAACTTGAGGAACATATACACATTTTTTTAGATCTTAAATTTTGTTGTTTGGGGGTAGGTAGGTTGTTTTTTGGTTTGAGGAGGGCTTTTTTGTTGTTTGGGATTTTTTTGTTTATTTACACCTTGGGGTTTTGAGAGAGGGTTTCACGTTGTAGCTCAGGCTGGCCTGAAACTTGCCTGCAGCCCAAACTGACCTCAAACTTTTGGCAATCCTCCTGCCTCAGCCTAAAAGTAAAAAATAAATTCTAAAAGTAGAAATTAAGAGCCGGGTGTGATGGTGCACACCTTTAATCCCAGTACTTGGGAGGCAGATGGATCTCTGTGAATTCAAAGCCAGCCTGGTGTCCATAGTGAATCAAGGCCAGCCAGGACTATGGGAAGAGACCCTGTCTCAGAAAAAGACCAAAAAAAACAAAAAAGAAATTAAATAAAGGACTGTCAGGGTAGCTAAGTGGATAAAGGTGCTTACCACCAATCCTGATAACCTCAGTTTGATCCCCAGAATCCACAAGGTAGAAAGAGAAAACAAGCTTCCATAAGCTATCCTTTAATCTTCACACTGGTGGCATGGAGGTGTGTGTATGTAATCCCAACACTCAAGAAGCAGAGGTAAGAGGATCAGGAACTCAAGGCCAGGATAAGTTACATAGCAAGTCCATGCCTCAAAAATTAATTAATTAATTAATTAAAATAAATGAAATTAAAAAAAAATAAACAACCAGATATATCAAGTATTAATAGCGCCATATGGAAAAATAAAGCAGAATTTTTTTATAAATGGAGAATGATGTTTTCTTTATGTTGCTTAAGGAAAACCTCTCTGTTGAGATGGCACTTGAGCAGAGTCCTAAATGAAGTGGGGGAGGTAGCATAGCAGATAAGGAAAAGGGTTTCTAGACAGAAAGAACAAGAATACAAAGAGCAGTAGGCATATCTGGCTCAGCAGATATATTGCCACCAGGGCTAATAGAATTCCAACCTTGGAATAGTGGAAGGAGAAAACTAACTCCTGGAGGTTGTCCTCTGACCTCCACATCTCTCTCTCTCTCTCTCTCTCTCTCTCTCTCTCTCTCTCACACACACACACACACACACAAATAGGTACATGGAAAAAAAGAAAAAAAATAGCAAGGAGGCTAGTGATGTTGGGGCTGAATGAACAAGAGAGATCTATGTGAGTGAGATGCATAAGTCCTGAGGAGACACTTAACC
>NW_008333791.1:525739-573547 GCF_000622305.1 Nannospalax galili
TTGGTCTTTTTGAGACAGGGTCTCCCTGTAGCCCAAGCTGTCCTGGAACTCACTATGTAGACCAGGCTGGCCTTGAACTCACAGAGATCCGCCAGCCTCTGCCTCCCAAGTGCTGGGACTACAGGTGTGTGCTACCACTCCCAGCAAGACTTTAACTTTTTAAAAATGTTTTTATGTATGTAAGTGCACCTGTGTCATGCAATGCTCATGGAGGTCAGAGGAGGGTATCAGATCCCCTATAACTGGAGTTATGGATGGCTGGCTGTTAGCCACCATGTGAGTACTAGGATTTGAACCTCTGCAAGAGCAGCCAAATCTCTGTGAGTTCAAGGCCAGTCTGCTCTACAGGACTACCTAGTGAGACCCTGTCTCAAAAACAAAACAAAACAAAAAACAAGATAATTCTTAGAGTGATGTTCATTGGTGGATTAGAGGGATAGCTGAGATAAGAACCAGTCTATAAACAAAGATGTAGACCCTGAACAAGGATATAAAGTCATTCACGAGAACAGAGAAAGGAAGAGGATTCACCCTGCTAGGCAGAGACTGATGATTATCAGAATCAGCGATGAGGACATTCTTTTCTGTGTAAATATTCTCAGTGAAACAGGAAATAGAATTTCTGATCTGAAGTAGAACAACATGTAAAGGAACATATAAAATTATCATCTAGGAAAGTGGGAGGATTTGGAAAAGCAAAAATCAAGCTGGGTGGTACTATAGGCCCACTTAAGGCCAGTAGGTAAGATAATTTTTTTTAAGATTTTGGGTTTTCTTTTTTTGTTTGTTTATTTTTGGTCTTTTTGAGACAGGTCTCCCTGTAACCCCAGCTGGCCTGGAACTCACTATGTAGACCAGGCTTGAACTCACACAGATCTGCCTGCCTCTGCTTCCCAAGTGCTGGGACTAAAGGCGTGCGCCACCACGCCTGCCTCTGATTTTTGTTATTTTTTAATTGTGTGTACATGAATGTAGTGTCCACAGAGGCCAGAAGAGGGTGTCAGATCCCCTGGAGCTGGAGTTACAAGTGCTTTGAGCCACCCAACATGAGTCCTGGGAGCCAACCTCATATCCTCTGCAAGAGTAGTATACATTCTTGACCACTGAGCTCTCTCCAGCCCAGTACTGAAGAATTTAATGTGAGACCACACATTATGGTCTCTCATGAGACAAAACGTGTAGTTTTGTTTTCTCCTTCACAATCAACTGCCTGAGTACAGGCAAACAACAGGTAGAGAATTGAATTTCCAAATGTTGAAATTTAATTTAGATGACTTCAATGAAGGCAGAAATGCTGAAGTTTCAGAGGCTCTCTATTCACAAAGCCAAAGTTTTAATTTTGTTTTTTGGCTGTTTTGTTTTTAAATTTTATGTGTATGAGTGTATTGCCTGTATGTATGTGAGTGCATCTGTATCGTGCAATGCCACAGAAATCAGAAGAAGGCTTCGGATTCCCCTGTAATTGGAGTTAAGGACGGTTCATAGCCACCATGTGGGTGCTAGGAATCGAACCTGAGTCCTCTGCAAGAGCAGTCAGTACTCTTAATCGCTGAGCCATCTCTCCAGCCCCTTGACTATTTTTTGAGACAGGGTCTCCCTATAGAACAGACTGGTCTCGAACTCTAACTCAGAGACCTATCTGCCTCTGCCTCCTGAGTTCTGGGATTAAAGGGCTTCACCACCATGCCCATCTTGGAATTATAAGTTTTTAATTATGTTTTTCTTTCATGCTTTAATCCTCTTTTTTTTTTTTTTTTTGGATTTTTGAGACAGGGCTTCCTTGTAGCCCCAGCTGGCCTGGAACTCACTATGTAGACCAGGCTGGCCTCAAACTCACAAAGATCCACCTGCCTCTGCCTCCCAAATGCTGGGATTATTAGAGCCGTGCGCCACCACGCCTGGCTGCTTTAATCTTAAACAAGTTGTCCTCTAGCCTCCACTTGTTTGTTGGGACATGTGTACCCACACATAATCCATCATGGTGGTATGTATCCAGAATTGCAGCTATTTGGGACATGTGTACCCACACATAATCCATCATGGTGGTATGTATCCAGAATTGCAGCTATTTGGGAGCCTAAGGCAAGAGAAGTACTTTAGTTCAAGAGTTGGAGCTGCCTGGGTATAGTGGCACACACGTTTAATCCAAGAGGTAGACAGATCTCTGTGAGATCAAGGCAAGCCTGGTCTACACAGTAAGTTCCAGGTCAACTGGGGCTTGAGGGAAACCCTGTCTCAAAAAAAAAACAAAAAAGAAAGAGTTTGGGCTGGATAACATAGAATAGCCCTGTCTCAAAGGGGGTGGGGGGAGGGAATACTTGGTGGCCTGAATCTTTAATGCCAACACTTGGGAGACAGAGGCAAGCAGATCTCTTTGAATTTGAATCCATCCCAGACTACATAAGGAGACCCTGTCTCAAAAGAAAAAAATGGCTAGTACTGTAGTGGTAGAATGCTTGCCTGGTAGGTATGAAGCCTCTAATGAACGGGTGAATGAATGAATCAACAATATTATACAAACCAAAATTTTATTGGAATTAGGTGGTTCTTTGGGGTTTTTTTTTTTTTTTTTTTTTTTTTTTTTTTTTAAAAAAAAAAAAAAAAAAAAAAAAAAAGAGGACGATAAATCTTTCACTGTGATATATCAAAATAACCTGGAACTCACTATGTAGACCAGGCTGGCCTCGAACTCACAGAGGTCCACCTGCCTCTGCCTCCCAAGTGCTGGGATTAAAGGCATTCGCCACCACACCGGCGGGAATTAGGTGATTTTAATCATTAAAAATAAATGTGGAAATATCTTGGGGGCTGAAAAGATGATAGCTCAGTGTTTTAGAGCACTGGCTGCTCTTCCAGAGAGAGCACCCAGGTTCAGATCCCAGCACCACATGGTAGCTAACAACCATCCATAACTTCTGGCCTCCTCAAGTATTGCATGACAGGTGCACTCTCATATATATAGGTGGAACACTCATATACATAAAAAAATTTAATTAATAAAAAATTAAATGTGGAAATATCTATTGAAGTTTTCTTAACATGCTTTCAAAAAATATTTTATTTATTAATTTCATTTTTGTGTATGAGTGTATTGCCTGCATGTATATAAATGCACCGGTGTCATGCAGTGCCCTTGGAGGTCAGAAGATTCTCCTGGAACTGGAGTTGTTAGCAGCCATGTCTGGAGTCCTCTGCAAGAACAGCCATTGTTCTTAACTGCTGGGCAACTATCCAGCCCTTCTTAACATGCTGTTAATATATGTTCCATCTATATAAGTATAAAATTATGAAACACTAATATGCCCCACATGGAAGGCCCAAAACAGACAGAACTGCTTTGCCTTCCAAATATCCTCATCTGCAAAATTATGTTGAGTTCTACTTCCTAAAGTCCACATAAGGGAAAAAAATAGAGGTTTTAGAGGGTTAGGTTCACTAATAAACTTAGGCCATGCCCATGACTTTTACTTCATTAATGAGATCATTAGGGATTTTAGCCTTTTTATTTTACTTCTACATAAAAATAAGTGAAGTCTTTATAGAAGATGTTTAAATATTTGATGTACAGAAAATGATTTTAAAATTAAAATGTTAGGCAAGCCATGGTGGCATACACCTTCAATGCTAGAACTTGGGAGGCAGAGGCAGGAAGTCTATGAGGTCCATAACAGCCTGATCTACATAGCAACTTCCAGGTCAGTCAGGGCTACACAGTAAAATACTGTCTCAAGAAACCAAAAACATTAAAAATTTAAATGTTAGTCAAACTGAAAATTACATATCTAGATTAAATAAAGCATGGGAAAATATATAAAGAATTAAATAAAATACAGAACTTTCTATATATCCAGAACTACAATAATGTTAGGAGGGCACTAGCCAAAGGCTAAAAAGTACTTACCTTAAAGTCAAAGTATAATCTCCCTGCATTTTTGTTGAGGCATCTCTGACTAAGAAGGTACCATCCGGCATGTCCCGTAATTTGTCATTTACCTCTTCCCTAAGAAACAGAATTATAGGAAGCATTTTTTAAAAACTTAAGCATTGATTATAGGCACACGCCTATAATCCCAGCACTCTGCAGGCAGAGGCAGGAGGATCCCTGTGAGTTTAAGGCCAGCTGGGGCTATAGGGAGACCCTGTATCAAAAAGACCAAAAACATTTTTTAACTTAAAAAATTAAAAATTTATATATATATATTATATATATAACTACCAAGACTAATTGGAAGGTTAAAGAATACTGGAAGTCTTCAATGGTTACCTGGTTCTTCCCCATAGATGAGCTCTTTCTGTTGTGATTTTTAGTATTTGTAATCTAAGGAAAGGCTATTTGATGTTTAATTCTTCCAGATTTCAATAGTCTGTATTTGCATATGTGTTTCTATTAGCATTCCAGGCTTTCTTAGGCAAGTCTAAACTTGCAGAGTTTCAAGAAAAACCCATAGCTATTTAGAAAGAAGGTTATATTTTAAGCAACAGTGCCAGCTGTTCCTGAACAGAGGGGAAAATTCTCCTAAGTTTACAACCTTCCAATACGATGTTCTCTAATTTGAATTAATACTAACAATAAACTCCTTCTGTACTTTAGGAATTTAAGGAAAACTGAACATTCAATGAAAAAGCAGGACAAAAGGCCCTAGAATTAGAGGCCCTAGAGTAGAATATGATTTTAAGGTACAGTTTAAATGCCATTTAAATATTTTTCAATTCTTTTATTGTATAATACTAAAAAATGGTCTAGGCCAGGTCTCGTGGCCCACACCTTTAATCCCAACACTCAGGAGACAGAGGCAGGCGGGTCTCTGTGAGATCAAGGACAGCCTGGTCTACATTGTGAGTCCAGGTCAACTGGGACTACAGGGAGACCCAGTCTCAGACCAAAAGAAAAAGGTCTACTGTATTTTTATATAAAATATATTAAGTCCTCTTCAAAAACTAAACACAGAATTAACAAATGATCTAGCAATTCTAATTCTAGGTCTATATCCAAAATTAGCAAAAGCAAGCACTCGAATAGATATTAATAGCCAATATTTGTATCAGCTTTATTCACCATAATGCAAAAGCTGAAAAGAAGGAATAATCTCTTTTTTTTTTTGGTCTTTTTGAGACAGGGTCTCCCTGTAGCCCCAGCTGGCCTGGAACTCCCTATGTAGACCAGGCTGGCCTGGAACTCAGAGATCCGCCTGCCTCTGCCTCCTGAGTGTTGGGATTAAAGGTGTGAGCCACCACACCTGGCTAAAAGAAGGAGTAATTCAAATGCCCCATCAAATCCATCCTTATTCAGATGATTGGATAAGCAAAATATGATATATACATATAATGGGACATTACATACCGAATTAATTCATAGAAAGTAGAAGACTGATTAGAAGGGGCTAAAGGAGGGGAAGGAGTTTAATAGGTACAGTTTCAGTAGAAAAGATGCAAATTTTCTGGATAATGATGTTGCATAACAAAGTGAATGTACTAAATACCGATGAACTACACACTTAAAATAGTTAAAACTGTATGGGTAAAAAGAAGTGAAATGATCACCATTTGGCAGTAGGAAAGAAGACAAGAGAGGGAAGGACTAGGGTATTAAGGAATATAGTGTCAAATTGGAACCTGATTTGGCATAAATGGTTAGGGATTTTTTTAAGAAAAAAAATAGATGTATCAGGCATGGTTGTGCAAGCCTATAATTTCATCACTCAGGAGGCTGAGATAGGACTGCCAGTCAAAGCCAGCATGGTCTACAGAGCAAGTTTCAAGCCAAAAAACAAACAACAAAGAATTAGAGATCCATTAAATTATAATGAGAAAAATATAAAGATGTAATATTCAATTTTTAAAAAATGTATGTATATACAAATATTTCCTCTCTATGTTCAAACTATCCAAATTTATGATTTACCCAAAAAAGGCAAATTCCTATTTCTGGAAGTGAGCTACATAAAGAAAATACATCAAAATCACTTAATGATGGATATAGTGTCACGTATACACTTCTATAATTCTAGAACGAAAAAGGCTCAGGGAAGAAGATCAAGAGTTGAGGCCAGCCTAGACTATATAGTGATTCTAGGTCAGTCTTAACTATATAGCAATACCCTGTCTCAAAAAAATAAAACCACCTACGGAGGTGGCTAACGGCAGACACTTGGGCTCTAGCTCAAATGACTTTTGTGCATGCAAAAATTTTGGAGCCAGTGCCTTAGGGAGAAAATCAGAAAGGAAAATGGTCCAGGCTTGCAATCTCAGCTACTCCGGAAATGAGCCTTGCTAGTCTACAAAGAAAGGTAAATGGAATTTAAGTACCTTGAAAGTATCTTTTATTCTAAATTACCTGCAACTATTCTAAATGTATAAGCTTTGTTTATTCAGAAAGTCATACTTGATACAGTATTAAAAGTATAACAACAGCCATAACTCAAAGATTTCCTTGTCATTTTGTCCTAAGGAGGAAAAAATTAAAGACACAGGGCTGGAGAGATGGCGCAGTGGTTAAGAGCACTGAATGCTCTTCCAGAGGACCTGGATCTGGTTCCCAGCATGGCAGGACTCCACTACCAGGGGATCTGATGCCCTTGCTGGCCTTCACAGGCATTGCACGACACAGGTACACTTAATATATGAAGGCAAAACACTCATACAGAAAATGTAAAAAAAAATATTTTTTTAAAGACACTTAAAAACTTTTATTTATTATATGTTTGCACATATGTGGACACGTGCACATGCTACAGTGCATGTGTGGATGTGAGAGGACAGCTTTCAGGAGTTGATTCTTTCCACCATGCAGATCCAAGCAATTGAATTTAGGTCATCAGGCTTGGTGGCAGGCACCCTTAACCTCTGAGCCATCTTGCCAACCCCTAAAGATACTTTTGAAAGGTTTCCACACAGTATTTTAAATGGTAATCTTTAAATGACAACCAGTAGGGCATTAAAATGTTTACTTTTAACTACTAATTCTCAAAAAATTATTTTCAAAAAAGCTGTATTAATTTATGGTAGCATTTTTGTTACCTGGAAATATCACCCCAGTACCATTCTGCATCTTGAAGGGTAACGGAACCCTCTTTCATTCCATTTGTAACTGCTGAAGTCATTGGCTTAGGTGGCTTTGGAGGGAGAGCTAGAAGAGAAATTAATATTATTTTGCATATAAAATTACTGTTATTTTCTAATTTCCTCACCCAGGAACATCTCATTAACCAAAGTGCCAATCAAATAACTGCCAATCAAATTGTTATATTTAAGATTAGTTAAAGGAGTTCTTTTGAAACTCAATAGTTGCCTAAAAAGCAAAAATTTAAAGCTATATATGTTTTATTCTTCCTTATAAAATACTTTTAATTCAGCAAAATTTCACTGTCTTTCAAAATACAAGTGTAGCCCCATAGGTAATTCATTCCAAAGGCCAAAGTGACTAATGTGCCAAATGAGAGTTCTAAGATTCGACAAGATAGCAGGTCTCAGGTATTCTTTTTCTGCGACAGGGTCTCCCTGTAGCCCTAGCTGGTCTTGGAACTTGCTATGTAGACTAGCCTAGCCTTGAATTCACAGAGATCTGCCTGTTTCTGCTTCCTGAGTGCTGAGATTAAAGGTGTGTGCCACCCCATCCAGCTCGATTTTAGTTTTGTTTTTTTGTGGGTTTTTTTTTTTTTTTTTTTTTTTTTTGAGACAGGGGCTCCTTGCAAACAACGGTGGCCTGGACACCACTATGTAGGCTGGCCTCAAACTCAGAGATCCACCTGCCTCTGCCTCCCAAGTGCTGGGATTAAAAGTTTATGCCACCACACCTGGCAATTTTAGGTATTCTTAACTCCTCTCCCACACACACAAAAAACAAAATCAGTAAAATCACTATAGAGCATGATACACAGCAATTTACAACTGTAGTAATCACTTCACTGTGTATATCAAGATGGGAAAATCAAACCACCATTTTGTATCTTTTAATTATATACCCAGAAAAGGCCATTAAGTGAGACTGGGCAATATGAAGTTGAATAGTCAAGACTTAGGGACCACATACATGTCCACATACAAGCACAAAACCAGATCCCAGAACTTGAGCAGAGTAAGGAAGGTGTCCTCACACAGGCAGCCTAGCATGGTACTGACGTGTATTAAAAAAGACTATGGTACAGCTAGGAGGTGATACTCCATGGAAACCAGGCCAATGACAATACAATACTCCAGGCTGGTAGGAAAGTGACAGAGTGTGTGTTTGTCATGTGAAAGGCCCTGGGTCTTGATCAGCATCAAAATAAATAAGTAAATAATCAGAACACAATACTCAGAGAGGTAGGCAATTTGATGCAGTAGGGTCATCCTGGACAGGCATGAAAAGGGTTTTCAATTCAGGTATTAGGTGATGAGTAGCAGGAGGAATGAAGCAATAGTTTAAGACACTGGGTATGCCAGGTGTGATGGCACATGCCTTTAATCCCAGCACTTGGGAGGCAGAGGCAGGCGGATCTCTGTGAGTTCAAGGCCAAGCATGGTCTACATAGTGGAGAGGCCAGCCCCACTATAGCTACAGGGAGACCCTGTCTCAAACAAGACAAAAAAAAAGACACTGGGTGCATACAGAGAGATTAAATAATTAGCCTATTAATAGAATGAATATAAAAATAAGACAGATTTTTCAGTCTTAACAAAAGTTACAGATATGAAAAGGTGAAAAATAAACTCTCAAGTGTTGAACAGCTGGCGTTGCAGTTATTAGTTCACTGCACCGGTTGGCTTTTGTCAACTTGACACAGACTAGAATCACATGGGAAGAAGGATCCTCAATTGAGAATTTCCTCCCTCAGACTGGCCTGTGCACATGTCTGTGGGGCATTTTCTTGATTGCTAGTTGATGTTAAGGGCCTAGCCCGCTGTGCACAAATACCATCCCTGGACAGGTGGGCCTGGGCCATATAAGAAAGGTAACTGATTAAGCCAGGGGGGCAAGCCTGTGAGCAGCCTTCCTCTGTGGCCTCTGCTTCAGCTCAGGTTCCTGCCTTAGTTTCCCTCCAATGATAGGCTATAAGTTGTAAAATGAAATAAATCCTTTCATCACCAGGTTGGCTTTGGTCAGTATTTTATCACAACAACAGAAAGTTAATACACCAAGATTCCCTCAAAGGGCTCTGGCCCCTCCCCTTCTCTCTTCCAGTATCCACCCACAGGTTCCTGGACTGCCTGCCAAGAGTCTTCCTGCTTCTTCTCATTATGCCCCTTGTCCTCTCCTGGCTCCACCAATAAGTCCCTTTGAAAACCGAAGGTTTGGAGGAGCTATCCCCAGTCACACTGATGAAGCTGTGAATGCTGCAGGTGTCAGTGTTGGAGAGTGGGGCTACCCAATCCCTTAGAAGCTCAAAAGACAAGTTCCAGATGTTTAACATCAAGCTACAAGATCTGGTATTTGGCCTGTTAGATTTTGGTTTTGTTTTGATCTGACTGTTCCTTGTGATGGCCCAAGTCTTCCCTTTTGGAAGGAGAATGCTACTCTGTGCCATCATAGGTTCAGAGTTTAATTTTATTGGTGCCCACAGCTGAGACTTTAGACTTTTTAAGTTGTTCTGTACTTTAATTATGGGGGAAAAAAATCAGACTTTTGGAACAAGGAATGGAAAACTATGGTTTAAAAGTGATTGCTGGGCTGGACTGGGCGTGGTAGCACACGCCTTTAGTCTCAGCACTTGAGAGGCAAAGGCAGGCAGATCTCTGTGAGTTCAAGGCCAGCCTGGTCTACATAGTGAGTTCCAGGCTAGCTGGTACTACAGGGAGACCTTGTCTCAAGTGTGATGTTTAGCTTTGTTTTTTATTTATTTTGGGGGTTTTTTTGTTGGTTTTTTTTTGAGACAGGGTTTCCCTGTAGCCCCAGCTGGCCTGGAACTCACTATGTAGACCATGATAGCCTTGAACTCACAGAGATCTGCCTGTATCTGCCTCCCAAGTGCTGGGATTAAAGGCACGTGGCACCACACCAGGCCCTAGCTTTAATTGTTAAATTGACAGAACCTAGAATCACCTGGAAAGAATCTCAATGAGGAGTTGTCTCATTGGCCTGTGGGGAATTGTCTTAATTGAGTTAACTGATGTCTGAAGACACAGTCTACAGTAGGCAGCACCATTCCCTAAGCAGAGGTCCTGAACTGTGCAGGTATGGAGAAACGGAGCTGAGCACACTTGAGTGAACATGCATGCATTTACTTCTCTCTGCTCTTGACTAAGGGTGTGATGTGACTAACTTTCTGAAGTTCCTGTCTTGACTTCCCCACAATGATAGGCTGTAACCTGGAACCATAAGCCAAAATAAACCCCTTTATTCCCTATGTTTCTTTCTGTCAGGTTATTTTATCACAGCAACAGAAATAAAACTAGGACAGGCTGTTGACAACTTCAAACAGTCAGAAAAATGACTAAAGAGGCTCTGAATTCAGAGCACACCAAATATCTGAGAAGAGATTAAGTCCTCTATTGAAAACAGCAGAGGTGAGGAAAAGTCTAAACAGGCAGATATGCTGCTACATTTAAACTCCCAAGCAGAAATAGGAGAGGTTTTTCTCTATAGAAACTGACGGGACTCCAAATGGCAACGTGAAAATGAAAATATGTGGGGGCTGTCCAATGAAAGAGGTGTCTGTCATCTTATCATTTGGTTAGCAAAGACCTCCATTAATAACTTGTTCACTCAGAGAGCTTTAAATCAGCTTTTTAGTATATCATTCTTAAATAAGACTAAATCCTTTAAAAAGAAATAAAACTTTTAGATTCTAGTCCTGGTATAACAACAGGGCTTTGCAACAAATGGTAGCTTCTGTTTTGGTTTGGGCTTTTCAGCATCCATCTGACTATCTTGAGTAATAACACCCCAATTTCATTTGGTAGATAAACTCCTTTAGTAAATCAAAGTCTCCTGCACTTCCCTACACTGAAGACTTAATCTGAACAATACATATTCTATCTTTTGGGCCAGCAAGATGGCCCAAGATGGTAAAGGCACTTGACAACCTGAATTCAACCCCTGGGACCCACGTGGTAGAGAGCACTGACTCCTACATTCTGTCCATTAACCTCCACAGGCATGCTTACACACACTAACACAAAATAAATTAAAATGCAGCAAAATAGCTAGGAAATTTAATCAAGCAGGTAGGAAAAACTTGTACACTGAAAATTGCAAAATATTGTAGAAAGAAATTAAGACACAAGAGAATGTAGGAAGATAGCCCATGTCCATGTATTAGAAGGAATACAGGACACCTTGGAGATAATACTGGTTTGTATCTAGATCACCACAATAAAGAAACACTGCAATAAAGCACATCATTTGAGTTTTTAAATTTCTCAGTGTTGTTATATTTACACTATGTGGTATAAAATAGCATTATATCTAAAATACATTAATTAAAAAATACATTATTGCTAAAAATGCTAATAATCATCTAAGCTTTCAGCAAGTGACACATAATCTCTGATGAAGGTCTTGCCTTGATGTTGATGGCTACTGACTGATCAAACTAGTGACTGCTGAACACTGGTAACAGTTTCTTGAAATACCAATAATAAAGTTCACTACACTGATTCACTCTGTTCATCAAAGCTTTTTCTTTAGCATGTGATGGATGATGTTGGACTGTATTTTATCCACAGCAGAACTACTACAATTGGAATGAAAGCTGGGCCTGGGTGTCCCACCCGTGACCACAGCACTGAAGGAAGTTGAAGAAGGAGGATGGAGAATGTGAAGCTAGTGAGCTATACAGTGAGTGTGAGGTCAGCCTGATGACACAGCATGACCTTATCTCAAAAACCAAAGAAAGAAAACTAAAATTACAGTGGATCCTCTCAAACCATGCTGCTGCTTTATCTACTCTGACTACATAATCTGAATTCTTTGTGTCGCTTCATCAATGTTCACAGCATCTTTATAATAGATTTCATCTCAATAAACCACTATCTTTGCTCATTTATCAGAGGCAGCTTCTCATCCATTAAAGTTCCACCATGAAGCTGGGCGTGATGATGCATGCCTTTAATCCCAGCACTTGGGAGGCAGAGGCAGGCAGATCTCTGTGAGTTCAAGACCAGCCTGGTCTACATAGTGAGCTCCAGGACAGCTGGGGCTACAGGGAGACCCTGTCTCAAAAACACCAAAAAAAAAAAAAGTTCCATCATGATATTATAAGCCAAGGGAGGTGGCACATGCCTATAATCGTAGCATCTGGGAGATGGACGGAGGAGGACAGTGAATTTAAGGTTATTTTGGCTACACTGTGTTTGGGTTACATAAAATCCTGTCCCCCAAAATAAAACTTGCTGGAAGAGGAGGAGCCATTTCCTTCAGTGGTATAGCTAGCCTATGCACATGAAACAGCCCTGATCCATACTCATGCAAGCAGCCCTAATTAAACAAAGTGGGTCTCACGTACACACAGGACATAAGTAAGAGGGGGCCTTGTTGAGAAGGGGTTGAGTGGGAAAGGAGTAAGAAAGAGTAACAAAGAATATAGTCAAAATATATACACATAAAGTTAACAAATACTTTAAAAAAGATTTCAGAGGCTGGGTGTGATGGTGCACACCTTTGTTTTAATTCCAGCAATCCTGAGGCAGAGGCAGGCAGATCTCTGTAAATTCAAGGCCAGCCTAGTCTACATAGCAAGTTCCAGGCGAGCTGGGGCTACAGGGAGACCCTGTTTCAAAAATACCAGAGAGAAAGAGAGAGACTGATTTCAGAACTTCACTCATATCTTCAGGCTCTTCTAATTCAAGTTTTCTTGAGAGTTCTAACATATCTGAAGCCTTGAACTCCTCAATGTCATCTATGAAAGATGAAATAAATTTCCTCCAATTAACTCCTATTAACACTTGTATTCTGTCTTCCACAAATCACAATTTTACTTTTTATCTTTTTTGAAATAGGGTGTTATGTAGCCCAAGTTGGCCTCAAACTTGAAATCTTTCTGCCCCAACCTCCTGAGTGCTGGGATTATGGAGATGCACCACCATGCTCAGCCACAACTTTTCCTTTTATTTATTTATTTTTTTCAGGACATCTGGAATGATGAATCCTTTCTAGAGGATTTAAAATTTTCTGGGTAAAGCACTTACTGTTCAGGTAAAGTGACCTGAGTTTAATCCCCAGAAAACAAGTACAGAGAGAAGGAAAGAACCAACGCCACAAAGAAATGCAATCACTTTTTAATCCACTGGTTGCAGAACAGATGTTGTATCAGCAGGCAGGCATAAAAACAATATTAATCTTTACATTTCTCTCTGGGTTCTTGGGTAATTGTGAGCAAGCAGTACTTGGAAAAGAATCTTTTCCTCTGAACAGATTTCATTATTTTCAGTAAACCACACAAAAACAGATGTGCTATTTTAGGAACAGTGACTAAGCCACCAGATTAAAGCCACCAGCTACTTTCGCTCCTAACAGAACGCCTATCCTTTCAAACCATGCATTGATTTTTCCTCTGTAGCTATAAAAATCTTAGGTGACACTCCAACAGAAGACTGTTTCATCTACAGTGAAAATCTGTGGCTTACTATAGCCACCCTCATCATCATTTACATAACGTACTACAGTGGCACTTGCTGCTGCACCTCACACTTTGATGTTATGGAGACACCTTCTTTCCTAAAACCTCATAAACCAACCTCCACTAGCTTCAAACTTTCCTTCTATAGTTTCTTCACTTCTCTCATCCTTCATAGAACTGAAGATGGTTAGGAAGTTGCTCTGGATTAGGTTTTAGCTTATAAGAATGTAATGACTGGTTTCATCTTCTAGACCACTCAAACTTTCTCAAAATCAGAGCTGGAGAGCTGCTTGTGGTTACGAGCACTGGCTGCTTTTGCAGAGGACCCACGTTGGGTTCCCAGCATCCACATGGTGGCTAACAACTGCCCATAACTCCAGTTACAGGGGATGCAATGCCTTCTCTGGTCTCCATGGGCATTGCAAGCAGGTGGTATACTACCATGCAGGCAAAACATTCATTCACAGAAAATAAAAAGGAATTCAAAAAATTTTAAGAAAAACTGTCTCCATGTCAACATGAAGGCTATTTTCCTTATCATTCATGATGTGTAGAGTAGAACAGCACATTTAATTTCCTTCAACAATGTTCCTTTGTATTCACAATTTGACTGTTTGACAAAAGAAGATTAGCTTTTGGCTTACCTCAGCTTTCTTGACATGTCTTCCTTACTAAGTTTAGCCATTTCTAAGTATTTGCTTTAAAGGGATACCTGGAACCAGCACTAGGGAGGCTTGAGGCAACATGATCTAGAATACAAAGCCAGGATGGACTATATAAAGTGAGTGGTATGTGGCCTCTGCCACATGGTAAGACTTTGTTTCAAAAACAAAACAGCTAGGAAAATAGCTCATGACTATTAATTGCAGAACTCAGGCTGAGCAGGAGGATCACTCATGAGTTCCAGGCTATCTTGGGCTACATAGTGACTTCCAGGCCAACCTACACTACAAAGCTAGATGCCTTCTCAAAATAAAAAAATGTTTGAGGTTTCAGATTTTGGATTTTCAGATTAGGGATGCTCAACCTGTATTAGTACAATTGCTCAATAGTACAGAAAGAAAAATAAAAACACATATAATCAATGTTTTCAAAAAGACCAATGCATAATGTTACAAAATCATGCAAAACAGACCAATGACACTTTTTTTTAAAGAAGTCTTTTTTAAAAAAGTTTTTTTAGTTTATTTATTTTTACTTTATGTGTATGAGTGTTTCGTCTGTATCTGCATGAAATGCCCTTGGAGATCAAAGGAGGGAGTCAAATCCTCCCAGAATTGCAGTTGTAGACAGTTGTGAGCTGCCATGTGGGAGCTGGACACCAGACTCAGTTCCTCTGCAAGAGCAGCCAGTGCTCTTAACTGCTGAGTCATGTCTCCAGCCCCAGACCAATAAATCTTAATGTAACGTTTTGAAAAGTTCTTTGATATAGCTTCAGATTGCATACTTAAAATTTTAGGAAACTATCGTTTGTCAAGTTTTGGGTGATATCAAGGAGAAATGTAAATATGAATATTAATCATTAAAATATGTGATCTTTTTAGAACTATCTGAATGAGGCTGGAGCTTCTTCAAAGATTTCAATAAAAGTCATACACAGTAGCACACAAGTGTAATCCCACCACTCAGGAGACTGAAGCAGGAGAATTATGACTTTGAGAACAGACTACATAATGAAACCTCTCAACCCACCCCTAAAAAGAGTCCTACTATGAAAACCTGCCTGTCTTACTGGAGATTTACCAAAAAAAAAAAATTTTTTTTTTGAAACAGTCTTCCTGTAGCCCCAAGTAACCTGGAACTCACTATATAGACAAGGCTGACCTAGATTGCAGAGATCTACCTGCCTCTCCCTCCCGAGTGCTGAGATTAAAGGCGTGCACCACCACACCTGGCTTTAAAATTTTTTAAAACTGCAAAAGGATGCCACTGTTAACTAAATTTATCCTGAATTTATTTTTTTTAAACAAATCTTTTAATGAACCCAAATCATGCAGCACAAACCTTCTAGACATACCTAAGATTAACAGCATTATACAAAAAAAAAAAAAAAAATGTCTTTTTGAGACAGGGTCTCCCTGTAGCCCCAGCTGTCCTGGAACTCACTATGTGGCTGCCTGCCTCTGCCTCCCGAGTGCTGGGATTAAAGGTGTGCGCCACCACACCTGGCATATTCTTTTTTTTTTAATTTTTAATAACTACATGATTAGAAGAAGCATTTAGTTTTATTTAAAATGTTAACATATACTGGGGCTGTAGAGATGGTTCATTGATTAACAGCATTTCCTGCTCTTCCAGAGAACCTGAGTTCAGTTCCAGGAAACCATGTAGGGCAGCCCATAACCACCTATAACTCCAGCTCCAAGGGTTGACACCCCCTTCTAGCCTCTATGAACACTTGCACTCACATGACATTACATACACACACACACACATACACACAAGTTTTTAAAAATTATTTTAAAATGCTATATGGGGCTGGAAAGATGGTTCAGTGGTTAAGAACACTGACTGTTCTTGCAGAAGACCAGGGTTCAAATCCCAGCACCCACATAGCATCTAACAACTGTCCGTAACTCCAGTTCCGGGATCCTACAGCCTCTTCTGTCCTTCTGTCCTCCCCTGGCACTGCATGACACGGGTGCACTTACATGTAGGCAATACACGTGTACACATAAAATAAAAATAAATAAATTTTTAAGTGCTATATATGTTTGTTATTTTTATTTTTAAAAGTATTTTTTGATATTCTCAGATTTAATTTGTAGGTCAGTATTGATAGATGTAATTCACATAAACTTTTTTATAAAACATTTTAAATTTTTATTTATTTTCATTATGTTTTGCCTACATGTAACTGCACCATATGCACACAATGCCAGTGGGGGCCAGAAGAGGGTGTTGAATCCCCTAGAACTGGAGTTCTGAACAGTTATACACAGGCATGTGGGTATTGGAACACAACCCCAGTCCTCTGCAAGAGCAACCATCACTCCAGCCCCAACAAAAACTCTTTAGGGGGGCTGGGGATATAGTTCAGTTGGTAGAGAGCTTGCTCAGTATGCATGAAGCTCTGGATTCACACACTACATAAGTTGGGCATGGTGGCACATGCCTGTACTCTCAGCACTGAGAGAGTTGGAGGCAGGAGAATCCGAATTTAAGGTTGTCCTCAGCTACATCACAAGTTCAAGGCCAGCATGGATTTCATGAAACCTTATCTCAAAAACCCTAAAGAGAGTGGCTGTAGGTCTGTAGGCAAACTCCAGTTCCAGGGCATCTGACATCCTCTTCTGACCTCTGCAGGCGCTGTATGACACAGGTACACTTACATACACACAGGCAATACACTCATACACACAAAATTTGAAAAAAAAGACAGAAAAGCAAAGGCTGGTTTAAGGGTACAAAAGTGCTGAAAGTCTGTAGGACTAAGGGTAAGGCTCAGTGGTGCAGTGATTGCTAAGCATGTGCTTGTATTTGAACCCCAGCACCACACACACAAAAGTCTGTGGGCCTACAAGACGGCTGAAAGGACAGTATTTGCTGTACAAGCCTGGTTGCCTGAGTTTAATTCCTGGAACCCACATAAAGGTAGAAGGAGAAAAGCAGCTCTACAAAGTTATCTTCTGACCTCCACACATACATGTCCACACATATCACAGGCACATGCAAACTGAAAAAAAAATTGAAAATTACTAATCTAGACTGACATTTGTTTCAAAATAATTTTTTCATTGTTGTTATTGGTCCAGGTACAAAATGAATTTAAATTATACCCTGAAACAACAAACACTAAGAAGGTAAAGAATCTGATCCTACAACCTATTCCAAAGATCCTATTTGTTAAGGAATAAACGTCCTCAGTAAAGGTAACACAACAGGTACCAAAAATATTTATTAGCCATTCACAGGCATTTCAGTTATCACTAAATATATACCGAACCCAAATGACAAACATAAATTATTAATTCCTATATTAGGAAAAAAATCCCCGGTATTTCTTGAATTAGTCAGTTATTCTGGGTTAGTCAGCTATTTCTGATAGCTTAGTGTAAACAGAAAATAAATACAATCAAAATTTTCCTTTATTTCATTAAGAAAAGCAAAAACAGGGCCTAAAAAAAATGGCTCAGTGGTTAAAAGCACCAACTTCTCCTGCAGAGGACCCAGGTTCAATTCCCAGCACCCATATGGAGGCAAACTCCAGTTCCAGGGGAACTGACATCCTCTTCTGACCTCTGCAGGCATTGCATGACACAGGTGCACGTACATACATTCAGGCAATACACTCATACACACAAAATTTAAAAAACTGTTGCTAGTTTCTCTCCTTTCAGCAGGTACACATGCTACATTTAGCTAGTCATTCTTATCAGTCAATTGAAAAATAATGGAAAATGCCGTGTCCCTCAATATATCCCTTTCTTAATTTCTCACATGTTATTTTTCAAAAATTCTTGGCCAGGACTGGTGTTGCAGGCCTGTAATCCCAGCATTTGGGAAGCTTTGGCAGGAGAAATGAAACTTCCAGGCCAGCCTAGGGCACATGGTAAGACCCTGTCTCAAAAACAAAACAAACATAATGTTTGCCCTACAAATACTAAATCCTTTCTTCGACAAATATAATTGATGTGAAAAATCCTCACCTTAAGAAAATGTTTAAGGGGCTAGAGAGACAGCTCAGCAGTTAAGAGCCCTTACTGGTCTTGCAGAGGACCAGGGTTCAGTTCCCAGCACCCACATGTAGCTAACAACTCCAGTTCCAGGGGCTCCGACCTTCTCTTCTGGCCTCTGTGGTCACTAAGCATGCATGTGGTTCACATATATACATGCAGGCAAATACACACACACACACACACACACACACACACACACACAGAGTTTAAAATAACAAAAACTAATCATTAAAAATACTAACTCTTATGCCGGGCGTGGTGGCGCATGCCTTTAATCCTAGCACTCAGGAGGCAAAGGCAGGTGGATCTCTGTGAGTTCAAGGCCAGCCTGGTCTACATAGTGAGTTTCAGCACGCCCAGCATAAGTAAATATTTTTTTAAAAAAAGAAAATGGGGCTTGGGAATTAGTGGTAGACCACTTGCCTAGCAAGCACAAGGCCCTGGGTTTGGGCATACACATAAAATTAAAAAAAAATAATAAATAAAAATTTTTTAAAAAGAACCTAAAGGTTATCTAGTTAAATGTATATGCGTGCATTACCATGTCATGCAATGCCTGCGGAGGACAGAGGAACTGGAGTTACAGACAGTTGTTAGCTGCCATGTGGGGGCTGGGATTCAAACCTGGGTCTTTTGCAAGAACAGCCACTGTTCTTAACTGCTAAGCCATCTCTCCAGCCCCCTAAACAGAAGGTTTTAACCATAGTATTATGACTGACCAGGCACAGAACCCTATTCTGAATCTCTGGAAACATTATAGCAACTTTGCTAATCATTGTTAAGGAAAAAGGAAAAAAGTCCAGTACAAATGAACAGGTATTATTAAATGTTCAAAATATAAAATAAAACAAAATAAATTTTAAAATACATTTTGTTAAAAACGTATTTCATGGGGCTGGAGAGATGGCTCCGTGGTTAAGAACATTGACTGTTCTTGCAGAAGACCTGGGTTCAAATCCCAGCACCCACATGGCAACTAACAACTGTCCATAACTCCAGTTCCAGGGGAATCTGACAGTCTCTTCTGACCTCTGCAGGCATTGCACAACACAGGTGCACTTACCTACATGCAGGCAATACACGCATACACATAAAATAATACAATATTTTTTAAAATGTATTTCATTTAAAGGGGAAATAAATCAACAAATCAGAACATCCAAGAAATATGCTGCAAATGTTCATATAGAAAAATATTTAGAAAAAATATCTGGTGGATCAAGCTACTCAGGAAGAAAGGAAAGCTGTTATCAGGAGAAAGGAAAAAATGTTAATTAAATCTTCAACTTTTTGAAAGCCTAAAAATAAAATTATGGAAACATAAGGAAGAAACAAAAAATACTTTATTCTAAAATAGAAAAAAACTGACAGCTTTAATCAACTTCTTTTACAAAACGATTAAACAAAATTTGTCCTCAGCATCAGTGAGCTGCCACATTCAAATCCAGACTTCACTGACTATGTGGCATGCAACACTGAATTACAGAACAATTTTGATCACGCGTGAACAAATGCCAACTTTCTCCCACTGGAATGGTTTCTGCTAATGAGTAACAAATACTATCCCTTTCCACCAATCTGCTTTGTAAGCTAAATTCCAATCCCAAATCAGATGTTGTTAGTAACACTAATCTTTGAATGAAAAGAGTAAAACAGCCAATCACTCTACAGAATCTGTATCATACATTACAGACACAGAGATAGAAAACTGTGGTTTCCAGCAAGAAGTTTTAGTTGAGCTTCTTGGCTCAGCAAAATTAAAGTCTCATTTTATCTTTAAAGACACATATTTTCTTTTATATTTATTTTTTTCATTAAAATATGTCTTGATGAGTATCACCAATTATTTACAAGTGTTTTTAAAAGTAATAACCAGAATGAAAAATAACAATAAATATAAGGTATATAACAAAAATGAAAAAACAAAACAAAAAACCTAGGATTAGGCATTAAAAGGTTGTTAGCTGCCATGTGGGTGCTGGGAATCAAACCCAGGTTCTCTGCAACAGTAGCCAGTGCTCTTAACCACCAAGCCATCTCTCCAGCCCCATCATGGAGAAATTTTTGTGCAGACATGTTTCATTACTGGCTCATATTTGATGTCTCTGACAGAAATGTGAGAGCTCCTCTTTCTTCATGTCGCCAACATTGGTTCTCTTTTTCTTTTTGCAATAGCTTTAAAATAATTTTTTAAATTGAGGTTTATTATCTTTTTGATTATAGGCATCTTAGTGGGTATGAACTGACAACTCACTGTAGCTCTGATTTACATTTCTCTGCTGACTGATGTTGAGTATCTTTTAAAGTCTTTTAAATTTATTTTATTTTATGTGTATGAGTGGTATGGCTGCATGTATGTAAGTGCACCAATGTCCGGCAATGCCCATGGAGGACAGAAGAGGGCTTTGGATTCCCTGGAACTGGAGTTACAGATGGTTGTTAGCTGCCATGTGAGTGCTGGGATTTGAACCCAGGTCTTCTGTAACACGGATGCAGGCAAAATACATATACATAAAATAAAATAAGTAAATAAACAAAAAGTTTTAATAAAATCTAAAAATAAACCAGTCAAATTCCTGAGCTTTAGTGATGGTTCTGCTGGTAAAGGCGCTTGCCACTGAACCTAAAAGACCTGAGTTCCATCCCCAAACCCATATAGCTGAAGGACAGCACCGACTGCTGTCTTCTAACCTCCACACATATGCTATGGCCTAGACACACACACACACACACACACACACACACACACACACACACTCACTCACTCACAATCAATCAACAAATGTGATTTTTAAAATTAAAAGAATATAAAGTAGTCAAATAGTCAAAATGTATGTTGGATGTGGTATCACAAGCCTATAATCCTAGCAGCATTGAAGAAGCTGTAGCAAAAGGATCCCTCTGAATTCAAGGCTAGCCTGGGCTATATAGTGAGTTCCACACCTACAAAGTGAGACCCTGTGTCAAACAATAAATGAATAAATCAGGTGTGGTGGTGCACACATTTAATCCCAGCACTTGGGAGGCAGATGCAGGAGGATTGTTGTGAGATCCAGGCCCACCTGGTCCACATAGCGAGCTCCAGATCAGCTGGGGCTACAAGGAAATCTTGTCTCAAAAAAAAAAAAAAGGGCAGGGGGAGGCTGGTCATTGGGCTGGAGAGATGGCTCAACGGTTAAGCGTGCTTACTGCTGATACAGAGGACCTGGATTTGGTTCACAGCACCCACAACAACCAGTGAGTCCAGTTCCAGGGAATCTGATGCCCTCTGGCTTCTGGGCACCTGCATACACGTGGTGCACATAAAACTTATGCAGACATGAAAGAGGGAGGGAGGGAGGGAGGGAGGGAGGAAGGAAGGAAGAGGTCTGACATGGTGGTACATAAGTTACCCCAGCGCTCAGAAGCTGAGTCAGGAGAATGGTGAATTTGAAGCCAACCTGTGCTATATATTAAGATCCCGTCTCAAAAAAATAAATAAAGCAAAATAAAGTAATAAAATTTATAGAAACAGAGCTAGGAGCTGGTGGAACATGCTTGTGGAACACCCTAGCACTTGGGAGATGGAGGCTAGGAGATTAGAAGTTCAAAGTCATCCTGATCTACATGAGACAAACAAAGAAAAATTTCACATAAAACAAAATATAAATGGTGGTTACCAGGATCAAGAGGTGGTGAGAAGGATGAGTAATTGTTTACTGGGTATGTTCAGAAGTTATCACTTGACTCTTTTATTCTTTGTAGTTAACAGATTTCAAAATGTATCAAGTACCCATTTGAAGCTATAATCCATTAAAAGGGGACTTATCTACAAATTAGGCAGATTAACAATGTTGACTACTTTTTCTTATTTATGTATTTGTGTATGTGTGCACATGCATGTGCACTTGGGCATGGAAGTCAGAGGACAACCTGTAGAAGTTGTCTCTTCTTCCATTATGTCCCACCTGTGATCAATTTCAGGTTATCAGTCTGGTGGCAAATGCCTTCACCTGATGAGCCATCTCACCACTCCTGATGACTTTTTGTAGAAATTAATTTACAAATGACTAAAGCACCTCCAAATATAAAATCTGATAAATAATAGATCCACACATGGCAATCCCTACTTTAATTCTTAGTAAAATACAATGATTACTATTAAATCCTTCTGATTTGTTCTCAGAGACTCATTATTATAAACTATTTTATATTTAAAGGCTCCTTCCAGCTCACCACGGTCGTGTGTGCCTACCATCCCAGCACTTTGGAGCAGAGTGTTGGGACTAAAGGCATGAGCCCCCAAGCCAGCATATACATGTAAGTTTTGGAAAAATAAAATAAATCTTAAAGAGCTATTGCTTATAGACATGGTGGCACATGCTTTAATCTCAGCATGCAGGAAGCAGAGGCAGGCAGATCTCTGTGAGTTCAAGACCAGTCTGGTCTACATAGTGAGTTCCAGGACAGCTGGGGCTACAAGGAGACCCTGTCTCAAAAAGAACAAGAACAACAAAAAGCTGGGTGTGGGCATGGTGGGGATGCATGCTTTTAATTCCAGGGCCTGGGAGGCAAAGATAGGCAGATCTCTATGAGATCAAAACCAGCCTGGTCTACATAGTTCCAAGCCAGCTGGGGCTATAGGGAGACCCTGTCTCAGAAAACAAAAAATCCTGTTTCTCAGAGCTGTAATATAGTTCAGTCTGTAGAGTATTTGCCTAGAATGCACAAAGCCTCAGGTTTGATCACTAGCACTGCATAAACTGAGCCTAGTGGCACAAGATTGTGATCCCTGCACTCAAGAGGTAGAGTCAGGAGGATCAGATCTTCAAGGTCATCCATCCTCAGCTACACAGCAAAGACAGCCTAGGCTACAAGAACCCTCTCTCAAAAAAATCTGTTCTTGGGTTCTACTTCTTGTTAACTGTCACATTTGTTTCGCAGTTTTCTAAAAGTGGTCTAAATTTGCTATTTTTCACCTCATATTTACTCAATCTATTATGATTTGACTTTTACTCCAGTCACTAAGTATGACTTGCTAAGGTCCTCCCTATAGAAAAGTACAGTAGAATAAATCATTATTTCACATAATCATCTTTGGTTTTATACTGGTAGTAATTTTTTCCTGTTTTGAAAATCCCTCCCTGGACTTCCTAGAGACCTGGTTCTTTCTTATCTTCTCTGCTTGTCAAACTAATCACCATGGCTTGTTTCAAGAGTTCCCCATTAACACAGGCTAACACTTGAACTCAACACAGCATATATGAGTAGTCTCTGCCTACTCTTCCAAGCCCATTTTCCTAGTACTTTCTCAAAGGCACGTTTCACATTAGAAAAAGCTCATCCAAGCACACAACTCTTTCATGCCTTTATAAACACTGCCCCTTCAAAGACTGTCCGTTTCCCTCCCTCTTTAGCCACAGTCCCTTTTCCAGCTACCTTTTTTTTTTTTTTTTTTTTTCTTTTCAAGACTCGGTCATGCATAATTTATTCCATGAAAACTCTCACATCTTAAAGCCTTGTCAAATACTACCTACTCTTTGATTCTACGGAGCTTTTCTCAACCTTTTACTGACTGAGAACTTCTTGAGGGGACACATTTCTTCATTAGCTTTCTATCTCCATTCCTCAAGTGTCTCAGTGGTAGAAGGGATTTGATAAATACTTGCTCAATTATTGTATGAGATGATCAGCATTTAAGTATTAACCTTATATTTAAGCAAAGACCCTCAACCCAAGAATAATTATACTGAAAGAACAGTAGGGTAGGTGGAAATGAACAAAGGGTTCAGGAAAATGGGGGAGAAGAGGAGAAATGGAGAATCAACAAAAACAAATTTTGTTTGAAAAGTGCATAATACTATGCATGCTAATTAAGACATTAAATTAGGGGCTGTCGAGAAGCCTCACTGGTTAAGAGTACTGACTGCTTTTGCAGAAGACCCCAATTAGGCTCCCAGCATCCATATCAAGTAGCTTACAATCACCTGTAACTCCAGCTTCAGGGAATCCAACACCCTTCTTCTGGCCTTTAATCACGCCTTTAATCCCAACACTAGGGAGGCAGAAGCAGGCAGATCTCTGTAAATTCAAGGCCAGCCTGGTCTACATAGTGAGTTCCAGGCCAGCTGGGGCTACAGGGAGACCCTGTCTCAAAAAGACCAAAAATTAAATAAATAAATTTTTAAAAAATAAAAAGCTTTTAAAAGGTTTCCAATAGTCTTTGATTCATTCCTCACATCATATGTAATGGCAACTTTACTAGCTCTTTATGGAAGATATCACAGTATATTCAAACTGTGATATTCACTAAGCTCTTTATGGAAGATATCACAGTATATTCAAACTGTGATATTCACTAAGCACATTTACCTATTAGTAAGGGCTTCCTTATTTTTTCTTTATACTTCCAATTCATTTCATCCAAACCTAAAAGACAAGGTTGGTAAATATTTATTTTCAAATTTAGAGTCTTAGTGACAGAATAAATACCCTCCAAAGATGTCCATCTCCTATCCCTTGGAACCTGTATATTACATCACATGGTTAAAAGGATTTTACAGAAGTTACTGACATTATTAAAATGAAAGCTGGATATGATGGCACATGCTACATAATCTCTACACTGAGGAGACTTGAGAAAGAAAGATCACAAGTTTGAGACTGGTCTGGGCTACATAGCAAGAATCCATCTCTGAAAAACAGTAAAATTATTAAAAATGGCGCATGCCTGTAGTCCCAGCACTTGGGAGGCAGAGGCAGGCGGATCTCTGAGTTCAAGGCCAGCCTGGTCTACATAGTGAGCTCCAGGCCAGTCCCCACTACAGGGAGACCCTTTCTCAAAAACACCAAAAAAGGGGGGGGAATATTGTTTTGTATTATGCAGGTAGATAAAAGTTATCACAAGGTAGGGAAGGAGGGATGTCAGTCAGGGAAGAAGTAAAGACGGAAGCAGAGGTACAGAGATGAGAGACAGACAGACAGACAGACAGACAGACAGAGAGACAAAGAGACAGAGAGAGCGCCTTTTGAAGAAACTTCTGGCTTTGAAACAGATTAAGAAGCCAGAAGCCAAAGCAATCTTTTATAAGTTAGAAAAGATAAGGTCATGGATTTTTCCTAGAGCTCCCAGAATAAATGCAGCCCAATCAGTACCTTGATTTTAGAACTTCTAACATCCCAATATAAGATAGAAATTTGTGTAGTCTAATTTGTGTAAGTCTACAGTAACTGGTTATAACAGCAATAGGAAACTAATATAAAGTCCTACTGGTTAATACTTCAAATAATAAGAGGCAACGCTGTTTATCTTTATAAAGATTAAATACTTTAATGTAACTTTAATATTTAATTTTAAATTTAATGTTTTTTTAAAAATATTTTATTATTTTTATGTGTATGCATGTATTGCCTGCATGTAGGTAAGTGCACCCATGTCATACAATGCCCACGGAGGACAGAGAGGCTGTCGGATCCCCTGGGACTGGAATTACAGACAGTTGTTAGCTGCCATGTGGGTGCTGGGATTCGAACCCAGGTCTTCTACACAAACAGTGTTCTTAACCACTGAGCCATCTCTCCAGCCCCCAATTTAATGTTATTTTAGTATTGTTTTGTTGTATACTACCAAATCTAGGACAAACCTGTCTACAATTCCATGATCAAATGGATGTTTTCATTTGATCTTCCTAGATGCTTTACTCCCGTCAGCACTTTCTACTCTCACATACTTGCAGTCGTACCAAGAAGGGGCTTCATTAGCCCACACTGTCCTAGCACCATTTACTTTAGAGTCTCTTTTCATTTTGTTCTAATTTTTCTGGGATTTTTTTTTCCCCCTGTGAGATTTTCTGATCTGGTCCCCTTCCAACCTCAGGTAAGCATTTTTTGCTACTCCTGCAACATTTAAAAAAAAAAAAAAAAATACTCCTCCTGCTGGAGAGAAAGCTTAATGAATAAAGATGCATGCTACCAAGACTGATGACCTGAGCTTGATCCCTAGGACCCACATGGTAGACAGAGAGAACTAACTCCCACAAGTTATCCTCTGACCTACACATACACAACCCTATAGGTGTGTGCAAGCACACACACACACACTCATACAAATAAATATAAAATGTAATAAAATTTTTTTCTATTAAAAACCTCTGCCTTAGGGTCTAAGTACTATACTGAAACAGTGATACACTTCACTTTATGTCCCTCATCAAAATGTCACCTTAACTGAGAGAAAAATATTAGACAAAGAACTGACATCCAGAATCTGTACTCCTACAAATCAATAAGGGGAAAATTTTTTTTGTTTTGGTATTTTAAGGCAGGGTCTCTCTGTAGCCCAGCTGGCCTGGAACTCACTATGTAGACCATGCTGGCCTCAAACTCAGAGATCCACCTGCCTCTGCCTCCTGAATGCTGGGATTAGAGATGTGCGCCACCACACTCATCCAGAAAATCAAATTTTTTGTTTGTTTGTTTGCTTGGTCTTTTTGCGACAGGGTCTCCCTGTAGCCCCAGCTGGCCTGGAACTCACTATGTAGACCAGGCTGGCCTGGAACTCAGAGAGATCCACCTGCCTCTGCCTCCCAAGTGCTGGGATTAAAGGCATGCGCCACTACACCTGGCTAAAAATAAAATTTAAAAAAATGTTGATCTATAACAGGGTATGTTACAATTTGGAGATGAGGTCTTTCTCAAAAGGCTCATGTGTTGTGAAAGCCTGGTTCTCAATGCAGTGTTCAAAGAGTGAGCCTTAGGGAAGTAATCTGGATCACTGAGAATCTGTGAATGGATCTTCTGATGGATTTAACGTGCTAGTATTATTGGGAGGCTGAAGAATGGAGAAGGGAGGGCCTACTTAGAGGAAGTAAGTTACATGCCTGGGACATGTTCTCCCCTGGGAACTTGCTTTCTCTCTGCCTCTTATCTACCAAGAAGTATTCCACTTCGCTCTACTTTATGCACCCCACCATGCTGTTCTGCCTCGCCTCACACAGGCCCAGAAGCAACAGAAACAGGTAACCTTGTGAGCACTCTAAACCATGAATCAAAGCAAATCTCTCTTCCTTTATTTTCTCAGGTATTTTGTCACAGCGCAAAGTGACTAACATAGGTTATATAAGCAAAAATGTTCACACTGTCCATAATACCCCAAAGTTGAAGCTACCCAAATATCTATCAAAAGTAAAAGTTAAGCTGGGCATGGTGGTTCAGATATAATCTTAGTGCTGATGAGGGAGAGGCAAGAGATCACTGTAAGTTCAAAGCCAGGCTGGTCTATCAAGTGAATTCCAGACCAGTCAGGGCTACAAAATGAGACCCTCCTCCTGTCCCCATCCAAAAAAGTAAAAGTAAAAAATGCACTGATACATTGAAATACAATGAAATACAATGAAATATCTTATAGTAACAAAGTACCACTACATAAAAACAATATAGATAATACCTAATGAAAAGCACAGGTGAATACATACTACATAATACATACTACATAATTTCATGTATAACAAACTAAAAAGCAGACAGAAATAATACATATCATTTAAGGATGTAACTATAAAGAAAAACAAGGGAGTAATTACTATGAAAAATCAAATTAATACTTACCTCTGGTGGGAAGGATATAATTGTTAATGTGAGTGCTTTGGGCTTCTGGGAAGCTGGCTATCTTCAACATCTTTATGTGGGTGGTGGTTACATGGTTGTGGACTTTTCATATAAAGTCAATAAATTATACATTTATGTTTTAGGTATTTTTAGTATGTGTTATATTTTATAATAAAGTTAAATCACTGTATCAATGAAGCCTTCATTGACTACCCAAAATAAGACAGGAATTCCTTTTCTGCCCTCTAACTCCCTTAGCCAGTAGTTATTTGTCTGGACTTATCTTTACCTACCATACTATATATTTATTTCTTAATTTGTATATTGTCCTATCTACTCCCTCATAACACAAAGAATGCTTGGTTCACTTGCTACACACCACTGAAAGAATACTCAAACTAAAATACACCTTTATACCTTTCTCTGTGTTCATATAAACAAGGATGTAATATATAGTTTTTGTTTTGTTTCTTTCTTAAAAATGAGATCTTGGTTTCCAATCCACCATTTTTGTAAAGGTCAAGATCCAAGATAAAGAAGGAACTGTTCCTCATCAGCAAAGGTTGAGCTTTGCTGGTAAGCAACAGCAAGATGGATGCACTTTGTCTAACTACAACATTCAAAAGGAGTCCACTTATGTTGAGACTTTGTGGTGGTGCTAAGGAAGAAATCTTACACCATTCCCAAGAAGAATAAGCATAATCCAAAAAAAAAAAAATGTTGACTATCCTGAAATGGATGAAAAATGGTAAAATTAGTTACCTTCCTCAAAATCAGCCTTCAGATGAATGTGGTACTGGGGGTTTTCAAGCCCAGCCAGTTTGATAGGCACTGTGGCAAGTGTTGCCTGACTTACTGCTTCAGCAAAGTAGAAGACAAGTAATCCTATATGAGTTAATAAAAAAGACAACAACTAAAAAGAAAAGTACCTTCTTATACCCATCTTTCTTTGCCACCCCCACTCCTTACATTCTGGGTCACAAACCCAGGAACTCATTATAGGGGCCTGCAAGATGACTCAGCAGCCAAAAGCACTTGCTGTGAAGCCTGACCATCTGAGTTCAATCCCTGGAACCACATAAGAAGAAAACTGACTCCACAAAGTTATTCTCTGACCTCCACACATGCACTGTAGCACACATATGTGTATAAACACATACATATACACACAAACCACTAATATTTTAAATTGTTTTTGTTTCTGTTTTTTTTTTTGAGACAAGGTCTCCCTGTAGTCCCAACTGGCCTGGAACTCGCTGTATAGATAAGACTGCCCTTGCCACCCTGGGATTAACAGTGTGTGTCATTACACCTGGCCTTTTTTTTTTTTTTTTTTTTTAATGGTCTTTTTGAGACAGGAGCTCCCTGTAGCTAGCCTGGCACTCGCTATGTTGAGATTCACCTGCCTCTGCCTCCCAAGTGTGTTAAACACCCTACCACTGAGTTATACCACTTACAACTTTAGCCTTATACATGTTTATTTATAATTTGGTTGTCTTATGCTACATCACAAACATCCCTCCAAGTCAATATATACAGTGTTTTTGTTGTTTGTTTTGTTTTGATATAAGGTCTCCTGTAGTCTAGACTGGCATCGAACTTATGTAAATGAGGATCATCTTAAACTCCTGATCCTCCTACCTCCACCTCTTAAGTGCTGGGATTAAAAATATGTACCACCATGCTTAGCTAATACACATAGATTTAACAAAATATTCTTCAACACAGTCATATTACAATGTTATAGCCATACTTAATGCTAATGGACAAACTGAATACTTGCCATTAGAAACAATATTATAAAAATATTCCATATATGTATGTTTATATATATATATTATTTTTATTTCTATAGAACAGAGTCTCAGAAGAGCAATTTCATTATATACTATCAAACTCTTCAGAAAGGCCTTGGCAGCTCATATCAGTACTGAACCTAATTCATAAAACTTAAGCTAGTTTTCTTATAATTTATTCCCACCTGCCTTCAAAAAGGATGAAGCAGGCCTGGAGAGATGGTTCAGTGGTTAAAAGCACTGACCACTCTTGCAGAGAGAACCCAGTTTCAATTCCCAATACCCACATGGCAGCTAACAACCATCTGTAACTCCAGTTCCAGGGAAGTCAACCCCTCTTCTGAACTTCATGGGCATTGCATGACACAAGTATTTACACACATGCAGGCAATACACCCATACACATAAAATAAAAATAATAAAATATTTAATTTTTTTTAATTTTGGTCTTTTTGAGACAGTCTCCCTGTAGCCCCAGTTGACCAGGACTCACTATGGAGATGAGGCTGGCCTCCATCTCAGAGATCCACCTGTTTCTGCCGGAGATTAAAGGCATGAGCCACACCTAGCTTCAGAAAACTTATTTAAAAGTTAATACTGGGAGGTCAGGCATGGTGGTGCACACCTTTAATCCTAGCACTTGGGAGATAGAGGCAGGCACTATGAATATGAGACCAACTTGGTCTCTACATAGTAAGTTCCAGGCCAGAAAAGGCTACATAGTGAGATCCTATCTCAAAAAACACACAACCTACTAATAATGGGTAGCAGAGTAGCACAGAAGTATGCTAAGTTCAGAAAAATAAAAATGTAACAGATGGTGATTAACACAGAAACTCACAATTGGCCAATGTACAGAGAGCTTATCCCTGAATAGGATACTTATTTCAAACCTATGCCTCCCAAGGCTCAGATCATTGCAGAGGAGGGGGTGGAAAATTCTAAGAGCCAGAGGTGGTGGATGACCACAGTCTTCCACACAGGTGGTCAGTGACTCATATGAACTCCAAGCAATGCACAAGTCCTATGTGAGCTCAAACCAGACAAAATCCTAGCACTGACATGGGGAAGTGGGTAACAAATCCCAACCCAACCTAAAGAACTTTTGGCAACTGATGGCTGCTGGGAGGAGTAAAGACAGTGTCTTAACAGGGATGGGAGACCTGGTGGGTCCAGTGGATGGCCCCACACTGAAGGACAGTTGGGGGCACAAATCAGACTTTACAGGCCATATTGATAGTACATTAAATTGGGTGAGGGGTAGTTAGGGGGAGGTGTGGATAGGTGAGGAAGCCAAATACCATCAAACTATATTGTATAAAAATCATAAAAATTCAATTAAATTTTTTTATTTTACTTATTTTGGTCTTATTGAGACAGAGTCTCCCTGTAGCCCCAACTGGCCTAGAACTCACTAAGTAGACCAGGCTGGCCTTGAACTCAGAGATCCACCTGCCTCTGCATCCCAGTGCTGGGATCAAAGGGGTGCCACCACGCCAACAATTTTTTTTTTTTTAATTACCTTAGGAGCAGGACTGGTTGCTCATGCCTGTACCCTGACACGGAAAGTCAAGGCAACACTTGGAAGGTTGAGGCAGGGAGATCTGGAGTTCAGGGTCATCCTAGTAAGTTACAGGCCAGTCTGAGCTACATGAGACCCTGTACCAAAAACAAACAAATAAATAATAAATAAATAAATAAATAAATACTTTGAACTAAAATACCCTAGAAGTTTTGAGGCCCCACTGTACTCTTTCCTACCCAGAGGCCCTCAGCTGTATGATCAAAACCACCTGCTCTAGGTCCCAACATAGAGGCAAAAGAAATCACTTTTCTCCTCAAGGAAAGCCAAAAGAAAAAGAACCTACCAAGCCAGGCATGCCAGGACACACCTAATCCTAAACCATGAGAAGCAGGAGTAAATGGCAAGGGCCAGGCCAGCTATATCACACACTGAGTTTGAGGCCAGCCCAGGCAATGGTGAGAACTAGTCTCAAAAAATGTCAAGAAGGGAAAGAGGGAGGAAAGAAAAGACCTCTCCAAAATTAAAAAACAAGGAATTGTACTCTGCATCATTTTATTTAACAGGCCATGATTCAAACTTGCCTTTCCAAGTCCTATCAATTCTTTTTTATACAAAGCTGGCATCCATTCTCACTGCTATTAGTAGCTAAAGTACTAATAAGTAAAAAGAATTTTAAAGTGGGGCCAGTGAGATGGCTCAAGCAGATAAAGGCAACTGCCACCAAGCCTAAGGGCCTGAGTTCGATCCCAGGGATGCAGGTAGTGAAAGGAGAGAACCCATTACTCCAAATTGTCTTCTGATCTCCACATGTGTGCTATAGCATGCATGTATACACACAGATATAGACAGACAGATGACAGATAACAGATAGGTGGCAATAAAAAGAATTTAAAGGATTCATATTCATATAATGAAAATGTGCATTATATGACAGAAGAAAAGAGGAGTCATAAGGAGAGTAGTACATGTAGCACGTGTGAGTCTTCCTTCATTACAGTCTCAGCTCCTTGAAGACAGGCATTGTGTCATTTTCATATTACTAGTGAGAATAGTAAATAGTAATGCACATTGACTATGCAAAAAAGACCACTACCCTTTTAACTGGTGGACTAATCATAGCTAGCAAACAACTGATCTTACTGTTCAGGCCTCAAAAGAAAAATGAGGAGGAACCCAATAGAGGGATGCTTTTGGAAGCTGTGGACTCTGATATGACCATTTTAAATTTGCCCTGTTCTGACTTTTTTCTAGTTCCCTGTCTAGAACTTGTAATGCTAACTACTCTTGACTTTACTTCTCCTTCACATCTCCTAGCACCAGTCAAGGACTTTCTTTTCCCCCTACAGATAAGAGTTATGCAATCTGGGAGTCTTTTAGATAGACCAACTGAAGGGGTACTCCAATTGCCTCACCCTGTGTCCCTGTTCAGCATGGAAGAAGCCAGAGTGGTCTGCATCCCAATTCCCTATCAGCAATTTGGGTAACCCCTTCAGAGGATGGTGTGATAACAATAGGAGGTAGGAATTGGCTAGGCAGTTAGGGTTAAAAAAAACAAAAACAAAACGGAAGAAAAGTAGCCAATTTCTTGGCTAAAAGTCAAAATGTCCTTGGGCCTTTCAGCGAAGTACTCTGTCCCAAAGGCCAAAAATGTCACAAGTATTAGGGAACTCTTATCTAAACCCTAGCCCCCCGCCCCTCCCAAAAAAGAAAGAGTACCTGAAATTGTCAAAAAAAAGTGATAGGGCGATATGGGAGGAGTTGGGGGAGGGAGTGGGCATGGATCTGATCAAAACACATTATATGCATGTGAAATTTTCAATAAATTTTTTTAGTTAAAAAAAATAAGGCCGGGTGTGGTGGCGCACGCCTTTAATCCCAGCACTTGGGAGGCAGAGGCAGGCGGATCTCTGTGAGTTCAAGGCCAGCCTGGTCTACATAGTGAGTTCCAGGACAGCTGGGGCTACAGGGAGACCCTGTCTCAAAAAGACCAAAAAAAAAAAATTGAATTTCAAATAAACAATAATTTTTAATGTACGCTGCAAATATTCTATGAGCCATCACGTGTATTTTATCTGACAATTCTAAATTTCCATGGCTGAACCCTAGCAATCAAAGAACTCAGATCAGTCCAGTCGCCATATAATAGCTATTCTATAGTTTATGATAATTTGGAGAAAGAGTAACCCCCCTCCCAAGATCTGAATTAATATCCTACAAGTCTAAATCACCTGATGGCCTTTTAAAATTAAACAGGCATCTTTTTAAAAGCTAAAACGTTTTATCTGCCAGGCGTGGTGGCACACGCCTTTAATCCCAGCACTGGGGAGGCAGAGGCAGGCGGATCTAGGTGAGTTCAAGGCCAGCCTGGTCTACATAGTGAGTTCCAGGACAGCTGGGGCTACAGGGAGACCCTGTCTCAAAAAGATCAAAAAAACAAAAGTTATATCCAACATGGCAGCTAAATGTAACAAAAGCAAGTGTTGCTGTTTGTGTATTCACAGCTGCTTTGCTTTTCTCTCTTGCTCATTTCATTACTCTGATCAGGAAACAAGAAAAAGTGTCTAATGGAAGACAGGTGCTCTAGGACAAAACTTAACAGCTGAAAGGGAAGAAAATGCAAAAAGAACGAGACTACTCAAGCTATTTTGAAAGAATGGCAAGCCTTAAGACAGGAAGAAGTTTAAGACTACCCACACAAAGATAGTGACCAAAGATGAAAGACTTTCTTTTTTTAATATTTTATTATTTTTATTTTGTATATATGAGTATATTGCCTGCATGTACGGGCACCTATGTCATGTAATACCCGAAGAGGCTAGAAGAGAACATCAGATATCTTGGAACTGGAGTGACAGACGGTTGTTAGCCGACATGTGGGTGCTGGGAATCGAACCCATGTCCTCTGTAAGAGCAGCTAGTGCTCTTAACTGCTGAGCCATCTCTCCAGCCCTGAAAAAGTAAGATTTTTAAGTATTATTGAAGTATGAATGCAATCCACTATGGCATTTGAGAGGACAGAATAAATACTTAAATTACTTTCAAATTTAATTTTAGGAACTGGCAGACAGCATAGTGGGTAGAGACCTGAGTTTGATCCCCAGAACTCGTGTAAAGATGGAAAGAAAAAAAACCAACACTACAAAGTTGTCCTTTGACCTCCACAGGCACACTGAGGCATGTGTACCCATCCTGTACACACAATCATATAATAATTTTTGTTGTTTGAGACAGGGCCTTCCAGTAACCACAGCTGGTCTGCAACTTGCTATGTAGACCAGGCTAGTCTTGATATCAGAGATTTGCCTACCTCTGCCTCCAAAATGCTGGGATTAAAGGCATGAGCCTTATATTAGGCTGATTAAAGCCCAGCCTAATAATAATTTTAAATTAAATTTTAATGTTAGACTGGTTCTTCTTCCTAAAGGGGCATAGTGGAGATGAAAATAATAAGAGATACCTGTTCTAAGTGCCTCATATTATACAGTCCTCACAATTACCTAGAAGAGTTATTATCCCTGTTATACAGATGAGGAAACTGTTCAGGGTCACAAACCAGAAATAAAATGGCTAGAAGTGGAAACACAAGCAACCTTGTCTAGCGCTATTAACAATGAAATGGGCTAGAGAGACGGCTCTGCAGTTGAGAGCCCTTCCCGTTCTACCAGAAGACTCCAGTTCAGTTCCAATCACCCATGTTGAGTAGATGGCAACTGCCTGTAGCTCCAGCTCTAGGGGATCCAGCACCCTCTTTCTGGCCTGCATGGGTATCTGCGCGCGCGCACACACACACACACACACACACACACACACACAATTTAAAGGAAAAAACAATCTCAGCAACTCAGTGTTTCGGTTTATAAAGAAATGCTGAACAACAGGTTCCTTTAATTTATACCAATATCTATATTCAGACACTTATGATTTAGTCTAAACCACATGATTTACAGCTCAATAAGAAAAAAACACATCAATAAGAGAAAATAAATCTATATATTAATTATTCTAAGATACTAATACCTTTAACACATAAAGTGAAACATGTATGGCATGTTTCTTTTAGTCTTCCCTTCAAAGCCCACCAACGAAACTTAAGAACTTCAGGAAATTTTTCTCTTCAAAGTTACTTTTGAAAGTAAATTATATTACTAACTAGATTTTTTTTTTTTTTTTTTTTTTTTGTCTTTTTGAGACAGGGTCTCTGGTAGCCCCAGCTGGCCTGGAACTCACTAAGTAGGTCAGGCTGGCCTTGAACTTTCAGAGATTCACCTGCCTCTGCCTCCCAAGTGCTGGAATTAAAGTCATGGGCCACCACACCCATTTTGCTTAATTATTCAATTATTAGAGAGCAGGTGAGGTACAGTGGTGCGTGCCTTTAATCCCACCAATGGGGTGACAGAGGCAGGCAGATCTCTGTGAGTTTGAGGCCAGCCAGGGCTACACAGTAAGACCCTGTCTTGAAAGTTAAAAAAACTAGAAAAAAAAGGAAGTTTGGAGATGACAAGCTATATAATTGCTAATAATAACCAGAATACAACCACTATTTATTACCTCTACAGCATCCACCTGTGTCTCTAATGCCACTAAACTCTAACAGAAGCTATAATTCTTTTAAAACCAACATAGTACATCACTGCTCAATACACTGATAGATTTTCATCTCATTTAAGTTTTCTATTACATTTTATTTAGAGTGTGTTGAGAGAGAGAGAGAGAGAGATACAGAGAGAGAGATGGAGAGAGAGGTGGAGGGAGGCCATAGTACAATTATGAGTATGGAGGTCAGAGGACAACTTTCAGGAGTTGGTTCTCTCTTACCTCCATGTGGGTCCCAGGGATCAAACTTGGGTCAACAGGTTTGACAGCAAGTGCCTTTATTTGCATCTCACTGGCTTTCAAAGTTTTTTTTGTTTGTTTTCATTCATTTAAAGCCAAAGTTCTTACAATACCTTACAAAGTTCTTACAATACATGGTACAAAGTTTTACCACCTATACCATTACTTCATTTCATTTTTAAATATTTACTTTAGCTTCATGTGGTAACACATGCCTTTAATACCAGCACTCAGGAGGCAGAAGCAGGTGAATCTCTGTGAGATTGAGGCCAGTCTGGTCTACATAGCAAGTTCCAGGTGAACTAAGGCTACAGGGAGACCCTGTCTCAAACAAAGATTTACTTTTATTATTTTAAAAAATATTTTATTATTTTTATTTTATGTGTACGTGTGTATCACCTGCATGTAGGTAAGTGCACCCGTGCCTGCGGAGGTCAGAAAAGGCTGTCGGATCCCCTGAGGCTGGAGTTACAGACAGTCGTTAGCTACCGTGTGGGTGCTGGGATTCAAACCCAGGTCTTATACAAGAACAGTGTTCTTAACCGCTGAGCCATCTCTCCGGCCCCTACTTTTATTATTTTTAAATTATGTTTGGGGAAGGGCATGTACATGAGTATAGGTGCCCATGAAGGCCAGAGGTGTCAGATTCCCCTGGAGCTGGAGTTCATTCTGACTGTTGTATTACCACCTGACATGGGTACTGGGAACTGAACCTGGGTCCTCTGCGAGAGCAGTACACACTCTTAACCACTAAGCCATGTCTCCAACCCACTCCCCTTTTATTTAATTTCTGGGTATGGGTGTGTATATCATGTGTGTGCACAAATGTGTCTGAGTGTGCATGCACACCTATGCAGGTAAGAGGCCACCTTTAGGTGTCAGTCCTCACATTCCATCTTGCTTAAGGAAGGATCTCTGTTGTTTTTGGCTGCACTGCATAAGCCAGGCAAGCTTCTTGGGATTCTCCTGTCTACCTCACGTTCCGCCAGAGGAGCCCTAGGATTAAAGACAGCTACCAGGTCCAACTTTACATGGGTTCTGGGGATCCAAAGAAATGCTCACACTTGTGCAACAAGTAGTTTACACACTGAGCCATCTTCGCAGCCCTGTCTTCACTTATTATACCTTCCCCTCCAGTCACACTGATCTCCTATATGATTCTTGAATGTCACAGAGATGGTCTGTCTTAGGTTAAGCCATTCAGTATTTTCTCTACCTGGCAAATTTCCCTGCTATGCCCTCCTATGTGCTACATGCCTGCTTTCTCACTTCCTTTAGGTCAGGCTTTCCCTACCCACCCAGTTTAACATTATCAGTAGTTCCCCCACTTAGCACTCTATTTTTGTTTTCTGCTTTTACTTTATACCATCACTACGTATTTGACTTATGAATCTGTTTATTCTCTGCCCTCTTCCTTCACAAAGAAATGCACCCACATTAAGATAGAGTTGTTTTACTTGCTACTGCACCTAGAACCAGCACCTGGCAGTCAAATATTTGTTGAAAAATATCAATGAATACACAGAAGTAGAGGTTTAGGAGATGAATCAGTGGATAAAGCACAAGCTGCAGAAGCAGGAGGACCTGAGTACGGATCCCCAGCACTTGGGTACAAAGCCAGTATGGCAACACACACCTATGTTCCCAGCACTGGGAGGTAGAGACAGGAGGATTCCTGCGGACTTGCTGGCCAGTCTAGCCAATCAGTGAGAGATCCTGTCTTCACATGAGTTTTCTCCCATTGAGTGGGCTTTAAGTCCAATTAAGTAGCTGTTGATTACCTCCAAGATAAAAGTGCCACTACTGCACCCATGTTGTTTGCTGTGCCAGTCATTGATGTGGTTTTTAGGCCTTAAAGCTTGGGTTGGATCATCGATTGATGTTTTTCCCTTACCAGCTTGTGTTGTGCTCTCCAAGCTGTGATAGCTAGCCTTCAGGGGAGGTGGTTTCCAGGTCAGTTCCAGCGCCATTACTCCAAATCCTGTGTCCAAAGTATGTCCTGTCTTCAGCAATAAGGTCTTACCTTCAAGTTCTGGGAGGCAATCAAGGGCTGTGGCAATAGCCTGTGTAATTTTGGGAGTCTCTTGGACTGCCCTGGCCAACAACTTAAAGGAAGGTTTCTCCTGTCTGGCACTGTTTCTTCTTATGTAGCCTTCAGATATATTCATGGACTCATGTAGATACTGTATGTGTAATTTTTCAATAGGTTTAGTCCAAAAACCTACTAAATTTAATGTTTACAATAACCTTATTGAAGAATTAGGATCATCTCATTTTTTGTGTGTGTATGTATGTGTACATATGTTCACGTGTGTAGATCCATGTTTACATGTGTGAACACCAAAGGAAAACATTAGCTATCATTCCTTAGTCACCATTACCTTGTTTTTGAGACAGGGTCTCTCACTGGTCTAAAACTTGCCAAATAGGCTGGGAAGACTGGCCAGCAAGCCCCAGGGATCTGCCTGTCCTTGCCTCCCCAGGGCTGAGATTACAAGTATAAGCCACCATGCCCAGTTTTTAACATGGGTTCTAGGGGGCTGAACTTAGTTCCTTACACTTGGAAGGCAAGCACTTCACAAACTGAGCTATCACTCCAGACCCACTCCACTTTTTGGGGTAAGGAAATCATAATACATATAAGTTACCCAGTGACATGCTAAGAAGTGGCAGAGGCACAGTCTGAACTCAGGAAGTTTGATTCCAAAGCCCCTTCTCTTAAACACCATACTATACTGACTAAATTTCCAACAGACTGGGGGAAAAAAATCTATTTTTAGGTATATCATGAATAGGTTATTTTATAGTAGTATCCTACTATCAAATCATGCCCATTCTACAGATTCCAGGTTTATCACAGTGGGTAAAGATACCTGCTGACCAGAGTTCAATCCCCACAAAGGAAATTGTCCTCTGACTTCACATGTGCACTGTAGTACAAGTGCACCCAATACATATACACAAAATAAAGATGTTTAAAAAAGAATTGAAGGTGTATAATTCTGCAAAACATTCTCTCACATTTTTAGTTGCTATACAAATAAACTTTATTCCAGTGCCAACATTCTTCAACTGAGAAAAGCATCAACCAGAGAAGTTAGTTCCTTCATCATCTACCAGACTGACAACAAAACAGGAAAAGGCCTGTCTTATATCTTACTTTCTTTTCTTTTTCTCCTTATCCAAAAGACAGGGTCTTACTAAGAAGCCCAGGCTGACCTCAAACTCCTTGCTTCAGTGCCAGGATTATAAGCCATGTACAACCAAACCTTTCTTTTTTAAAAAATCAATTGTGTGTATGCACACATGCATGCATCCACCACACACGCTCCACAGCATGAATGTGGAGGTCAGAGGGCAATCTTCAGGAGGCAGCTCCCTGCCTCCACCATGTAGGTCTCTGGGATCAAACTAAGGTCAGCAGGCTTGGCAGCAAGCACCTTTACCCACTGAGCCATCTCACTGGTCCTTTATTTAAATTTGTGTGTGTTTGTGGTTTTTGAGACAGGATCTCACTATACAGCCCTGACTGATCTGGAACTTACTATGTAGATCAGGCTGGCTTTGAACTCACAGGGATCTGCCTGCCTCTGCTTCCGGAGTGCTGGGATTAAAGGCATGTGCTACCACACCCAGCCTTAACTCTTAATTATGTATGTAACCTGTGAATTCCAACTTAGAAAGTGAAAATAGGCTTCCCATCATTAGATTTTAGTTCTGAAAAATGGAAAAAAAATAGCTTCCTAATACTTTTTATGAACAAGCACAAAAATAATCTTGAAGGAAGCAATGGTATTCCAACTTACATTCCAGAGTAGCCACTGTGGATTGCTCACCTAGCACCCATTCCTTCCTTTTCCTAAGAGAATCGCTCCAGGTTAAGACAATATGCCTTAGGGGAAGCCAACACCACATCATTTTCAGAGACATAATTAGTGTAAGGAAAATCACCAGTCATTGGTTCAGGATCTAGGTCTGGACAAAAAAACATGAAGTCTATTAAAGTTTTTGGAATTTTCTCTCCCCGAAATCAGAGGCATAGAATCCGATGTCTTCTTCTAGAAGTTGTGTACAAGTTTGTGTGGAATCACTGCAACCATTTTACTACTATCCTGACGATGAAGCCAGTTATGAGGATGGCAGAATTGAGCAATATAAGAATGAACAAAATATGAGTTTTTACCGACATTGTTGAGCTCCTAAAAATCGACCAATTCTGAAGCCTGTTCGATGAAAAGATAAAATTTTGGGGCTGAAGAAATGAATCAGCAGTTAAGAACACTGGTTGTTCTTGCAGAAGACCCGATTTTGAATCCCAGCACCCACATGGTGGCTATGAACCGTCCTTAACTCCAGTTCCAGGGGAATCTGAAGCCCTCTTCTGACGTCCACGGCACGGCACAGCACGACACGGGTGCACTCACATACATGCAGGCAATATACTCGTATACATAAAATAAAAATTTAAAAAAGAGAAAAGACACAATTTCTTAGTTTCTAAGTCATTTGGACTTAGTTCTGCTGCTTGCAGCTAAAAACACAGTAACTTTTTTTTTGAGGGGGGAGGTCTTTTTGAGACAGAGTCTCCCTGCAACCCCACTGGCCTGGAACTCTATATAGATCAGGCTGGCCATAGTAACTATTCCAGAACATCAGGAAAAAAAAAAAAAAAAAAAAAAAAAACTCAAGCCAGGCAAACTAATCCCTGTACTTAGAAGGGAGAGGTCTGGTCTACAAGGTGTGTTCCAGACCAGCCAAGGCTACATAGTGAGACCCGGTCTCAAATAAAAAAAAAAGGGGTGGGGGAGGAGGGAATGCTGAAGAGGCTCAGCAGTTAACAGTACCTGCTGTTCTTGCAGAGGACTTGGGCTTAGTTCCCAGCTCCCCACATAGTGGCTATCACCCACCCTTAACTTCAGTTCCAGAGGATTCATGCCTTCTTTACCTCCACAGGTACCAGGTACACATGTGGCATACTTATATACACATGCAGGCAAAGCACTCATACACATAAAATTAAAATATTTTTTCCCAGTACTCAGGAGGCAGAGGCAGAGGCGGATCTCTGTGAGATCAAGGCCAGCCCAGTCTATATAGTGAGTTCCAAGCCAGCTGGAGCTACAGGGAGACTCTGTCTCAAAAAAAAAAAAAAAAAAAAAAAAAAAAAAAAAAAATTATACCATACTGAGTGGCCCCACTATAAAACTGAAAGTCACAAAGTCTAATACATACTTAAGAACAGACTCTTGGGAAGGCAAGATGGCTCAGTCGTTAAAGACTTTTGCCACCAAACTTGATAAACCTGAGTTCAATCCCCAGACCCACAAGGTGGAAGGAGAGAACTGACTCCCACAAGGTGGAAGGAGAGAACTGACTCCCACAAGTTGTCTTCTGGTCTCTACACAGATAGCTAGACAGACAGACAGACATATAGGCAGATAGATAGATAGATATAACAAAAATGAAAAAAGAAAAGACTCTAAAGCATTCCTTTCAGTAAGGTCTTTTTCTTTTTTTTTTTTTTTAAACTTTTTATTTTATGTGTATGCGTGTATTGCCTGCATGTAGGTAAGTGCACCCATGTCGTGCAATGCCCTTGGAGATCAGAAGCTATCGGATCCCCTGGGACTGGAGTTAGGACAGTTGTTAGCTGCCATGTGGGTGCTGGGATTCGAACCTGGGTCTTCTGCAAGAACAACCAGTGTTCTTAACCACTGAGCCATCTCTCCAGCCCCAGTAAGGTCTTTTTCAAAACACTTTATCCCAGCATTTGGGAGGCTGTGACTTCAAAGCCAGCCTGGCTGTCATAGTGAGTTCCACGCCAGCTGGGGATACAGGGAGACCTGTATCAAAAAGATTTAAAAAATAAAGCCGGGTATGGTAGTGCATGCCTTTAATCCCAGGACTCAGGAGGCAGAAGCAGGCAGATCTCTGTGAGTTCAAGGCCAGCCTGGTCTATATAGGGAGTTCCAGGCCAGCTGGGGCTACAGGGAGACCCTGTCTCAAAAAGAAAAAAAGATATCAAAAAGACAAAAAAAAAACCTATAAGACCATTTTATAACCATTATAAATTTTGAGTCATGATATAATTTTCATTTTATTTTTTTCTGGTCTTTTTGAGACAGAGTCTCCCTGTAGCCCCAGCTGGCCTGGAACTCACTCTATAGACCAGGCTGGCCTTGAACTCACAGAGATCCGCTGCCTCTGCCTCCCGAGTGCTGGGATTAAAGGCATGAACCACCACACCCGGTGCATAATTTTTATTTTTGAACAGGATAAATCTTAACAAGTATTTAAGATCGCATTGCTATGTGCTCCAGATATCCAAGACTGGATAACGGTGGATGGGATTGACTTTGGCTTTGTTTTCTCTTTTTAATTCCAGATCACATGGCAGTTTTCACACTGACATGACATAAGCATAAATGGTATGACTTTACAAGCCGAACTTAAACCACTTATTTAAAAATAAGATGGCCTTCTTTATATAAACTCAAAAATTTATGCAAACTCAAAAATATGCACAACCAACAAGAAATATACTATATATATAAGCAAGAAATTTAGAAGCTGATTTTTAATAGGGCTTGATAGTTGACTTTACCATGTTGAGTTCTACATATTCCAAAGATAATTAGCATAATAACACATTGAGTAACATAAGTCTCCATTTGCCTTTGTACCATATAAAATTAACCTAACAACTCTGAAAAACTTACTACTAATTTCTAATTTCTCATTTCCACTTTTTTTTTGGGGGGGGGGTCTTTTTGAGTGAGACAGGGTCTCCCTGTAGCCCCAGCTGGCCTGAACTCAGAGATTTGCCTGCCTGTGCCTCCCAAGTGCTGAGATTACAGGAATGCACCACCACACCCAACTAATTTCTCATTTCCAAAAATAAGCTTTAATCCAAATTATAAAATCATACACATTTATTGCACATTTTTATTTCCTTTATTAAAATAAACTTTAAGTTGAATGGTCACATACTAAAAATAAGTAACATCTTAAAACAAGTCACAAGGGGTTAGGCATGGTGGCATACTCCTTTAATCCCAGCACTCAGGAAGCAAAGGCAGAGCTCTCTGTGAGATGGAAATCAGCCTGGTCTATATAGCAAGTTCCAGGTCAGCTAGGGCTACAATGTGAGGCCTTATCTCTAAAAAACAAAATAAATATATAAAACTTAAGTCACAAAATAAAACTTGTTGGGACTATAAGCCTAAGATTTAACAAAATGCTTGAGCACTGGATATTGATACCAGAAAAGAAAAAGAAAAATACACAAAAGAAGCAAGAGCCATGGACTAGGGAGAGGACTCAGTCCATGAAGGGCCTGCCAAGAGCCTGCTGTACAAGTTTAAGGATCAGAGTTTGGATTCCCAGCCCCCACATAAATGCCAGATGCTTGGGCTGGAGAGATGGCTCAGCAGTTAAGAGTACTCACTGGCTGCTCTTCCAGAGGACCTGGGTTCAGTTCCCAGCACCTATGCAGCATTTAACAACTGTCCTTAATTTCAGTTCCAGGGGATCTGATGCCCTCTTCTATACACTCACATATATGTGGGCAAATATTCATAAACATTAAATAAAAATAAATTTAAAAAGCCAGGTACAGCAGCTTATATCTGTAACCCCAGTGGTGGGGGGCAGGGTATGGAGACAGGAAGATTCCTAAAGCTCACTGGCCAGTCTACCTCATCAATGAGCTCTAGGTTCATTGAGAGACCCTGGGGTTACAGGGAAACCCTGTCTTCAAATAAAAAGGGAGTGGGGAGCTGGAGAGATGGCTCAGCAGTTAAAAGCACTGACTGCTCTTACAGAAGACCCAGGTTCGAATCCCACCACCTACATGGTAGCTAACAACTATCTGTAACTCCAGTTCCAGGGGATCCAATGGCCTTTTCTGTCTGTTGTGGGCATTGCACAACCAGTGTTCTTAACCACTGAGCTGTCTCTCCAGCCCCTCATTCATTAATTTTTTGCAGCAGGGTCACATGTATCCCAGGCTGGTCTCCAATTCTATATATAGCTGAGAATGCCCTTGAACTTCTGTCTCCACCTGCTGAGTGCTGGAAGTACCATTCCCAGTTTGCACAGTACCGAAGTTCAAATCCAGGGTTTCAGGAATGCTAATCAAGTATTCTATCAACTGATCCACATTCCCAGCCCTGTAATTCTTTTTCTATTTATCTTGTTAAATACAGCAACCATAAATATGTCCCATCTTTTCTACATTCTAAGAAAATATATAAAAGTATATAGTATCAAAACAGTCACAAGAAGTTTAAAAGCATTATCAAATGGGAGAATCATCCATCACATTTCTAACGAAATCATTGGATAAACTAATATATGAAATGAAAGTAATGACTAATCATTTTCAATAAAATTGGCACTGTTTTACACCATTCAGTCCACACTACATTATCATTTTAAAAATGACACTGAGGTGGGGCTGGAGAGATGGCTCAGCGGTTAGGAGCACTGACTGTTCTTGCAGAAGACCTGGGTTCGAATCCCAGCACCCACATGGCAGCTAACAACTAACTGCCCATAACTCTAGTTCCAGGGGATCCAACAGCCTCTTTTGGAATATGTCGTGTGGGCATTTGCGCGACATAGGTGCACTTATCTACGTGCAGGCAAAACACTTATACATATAAAATAAAAATATTTTTTTAAAAAATGACACTCTGGCAGTCCCTACAAACCACCATGGGGTCTGCCTGCCTTTCTGAATCCTGACCTAGAAAGGTATAACTTGCCAGGCACAGGTCTTTAATCCTAATTACTCGGGAGGCAAAGGAAGGCCAGTCTCTGTGAGTTCAAGGCCAGTCTGGTCTACATAGTGAGTTCGTCAGTCAGAGTTACACAGTAAGAGACCCTGTATAAAAAAAAAAAAATTAATAGGCTGGGTGTGGTAGCACATGCCTTTAATCCCAGCACTCAGAGGCAGAGACAGGCAGATCTCTGTGAATTCAAAGACAGCCTGGTCTACATAGTGAGTTCCAGGACAGCTAGAGCTACAGAGAGATCTTGTCTCAAAAAGACAAAAAAAAAAATAAATAAATAAAAAATAAATAAATAAAGAAAAAAGGATAAGAAAGGTGAAACTTTTTTCTTCTCTTCTGTCCTTTTTAGATGCTGGCCAGAGGCTAAGTATACATTTTCAGGTACTCTGGGCTTCCTTTCTTTCTCTAAAGTCCCCTCCCCTATCTGCCATGCAGTTAAATGCTGGCCATGTGACTGACCACCACGAAACCTCAAATGGCATGGCTCTCTCTTGAGTACCTACATATGAGGACCTGAGTTCTTCATTACAGGACTCAGCAAATATTTTCCCCAAACACGGGACCAGTATACAAGGATCTCCATGAAAATGTTAATCTAAATTTTACCAGCTTTAAAGCATCAAAATATACTTGAGTAACCAAGTAACTTTCCTTGAATCAATCTTTCCCTGGATTCTCTGAATAGATTCAAAGTCAGAGATACTTTACAGGTTGGCCATCAGGGTAACTTTGTTTTATTATTTTTATTTTATGTGTTATGAGTGGATTGCCTGCATATATATAAGTGCACCCCTGTCAGGCAATGCCTGCAGAGGTCAGAAGAGGGTATCAGTCCCCTGGAACTGGAGGTATGGACAGTTGTTAGCCACCATGTGGATGCTGGGAACCAAACCCAAGTCCTCTGCAAAAGGAGCCAGTGCTCTTAACAGCTGGGCCATCTCTCCAGTCCCTATCAGGGCAACTTTTGAACTAGCAAGTCTCATTGCATAGTCCAGAGTTCTCAAGACTTGGAGTCAAAGAGGAAAAAGTATTTTCATAATATTGGAATCCTGACACTATCTGCCTTCCTCATCCTCATTTTCTTACAGCTGTGGAACAAGTTCTCCATAGGCTTTGGTATAAGTAAATCAATGAAGCAAATCAAGAGAAATCATTGGAATATCCAGCTATAAAGCCAAATATTTAAAAACATGTGCATGAACATAACGTAAAACAGTATCAACCTATTTTACTTATTATTTTTATTTTACCTTTTTTTGTCTTTTTAAGACAGGGTCTCCTTGTAGCCCCAGCTGTCCTGGAACTCACTATGTAGACCAGGCTGGCCTCAAACTCACAAAGATCCACCTGCCTCTGCCTCCCAAGTGCTGGGATTAAAGGCATGCACCACCACACTCGGCCCTACTTTATTTTTTATGTTTTTAAGTGTACTGCCTGCGTGTATTTAAGTGCACCCATGCCATGCAATATCCACCAAGGTCAGAAGAGGGTATTAGCCACCATGTAGGTGCTGGGAACCAAACCTAGGTCCTCTGCAAAAGCAGTCAGTGCTTTCAACTGCTAAGCAATCTTTTCAGGCCCTCTCACTAATATTTTTAGGGAAACTTTTTTCATTTAAAAAATTATGATAATATGGCCAGGTGTGGTGGCACACACCTTTAGTCCCAGCACTACATGGTGGCTAACAATACTTTCTTCTGACCTTGGTGGGTATTGCATGACATGGGTGCACTTACATACATGCAGAGGCAAGAGGATTTCTGTGAGTTCCAGGCCAGCTGGTGCTACAGGGAGACCCTGTCTCAAAAAGACCAAAAACTTAAAAAAAAAACAAAACATATAATATGTCAACCTCTATTATTTTAAACAAAGTAATTTTTTTTTTCTTTTAGGCTTTTTGTTTGTTTTTTTTTGTTTGTTTGTTTGTTTTTTGTCTTTTTTGAGACAGGGTCTCCTTGTAGCCCCAGCTGTCCTGGAACTCACCAGGCTGACCTTGATCTCACAGAGACCTGCCTGCCTCTGCCTCCCAAGTGCTGGGATTAAAGGCATGCGCCACCACACCCAGCTTCTTTTGGTTTTTTGAGACAGGGTCTCATGTATCCCAGGCTGCCTTCAAACTCCCTATGTAGCTGAGGATACCCTCAAAGCTCCAATTCTTCTACCTTCACCTCCAAAGTACTGGGATTGCAGGTATATGCCATCACACCTGGCTTGAATTAATAAATCTTTTTAAAATTTCTTAGTTTTAGTCTAAGACAGGGTCTCCCTGTATCCCCAGCTGGCCTGGAACTCACTATGTAGACCAGGCTGGCCTTGAATTCACAGAGATCCGCCTGCCTCCTGAGTGCTGGGATTAAAGGCATGTGCCATCATGAACAGCTGATAAAAATCATTTAAAGGCATGATGGTGAACTCTTGAAATCCCAGCACTTGAGAAGCTGAGGCAATAAGACAGCCATGAGTTAAAGGATGGCCTGGGCTACCAGGCAACCTAGGCTACACAAACTCTTAAACAAAAAAAAATATATTTACTTAAATAGAAGTTCTTTGGAATCCTCAATAATTTTTAATTCTAAACAGATTACTGCTTGAAATTGAAAACATTTTTGGGGTGCTGGAAATCAAACCCAGAGCCTCGCACATGCTAGGCAAGTTATCTAGACCAAGAACCACTTTTCTAGACTTTCTATATTTATATTTTACCAAATAATTAAAATTTTCAATTTTCAAGTCAGCAAAATGGCTCAGTGGGTAAAACCACACACCATCAAGCCTGGCACCTAAGTTCATCCCCAGAATCCACAGGGCGAAAGAAAAGAACAGACTCCTGTAAGTTGTCCTCTGACCTCCACATGAGTGCTATGCATGCCTGTGCACACACATACACACACAACACAGACACAATTCGAATTATATACTGAGGAAATATTGTTGCCCTAGAGATAATTCCAAAACTGTGTTTTTGTATTTTACTTATTACTTTTATTTTAATAAAAATGTTAAATATTTTTAATATTACTTTTATTTTAAAATTTAAATTTTTTAAAACTATTTTATTAC
>NW_008333791.1:581239-590971 GCF_000622305.1 Nannospalax galili
ATTTTAAAATTTAAATTTTTTAAAACTATTTTATTACCTTTATGTGTATGAGTGTATTGCCCTCATGTGTGTAAGTGAACCCATGTCGTGCAGTGCCCACAGAGGTCAGAAGAGGGCATCGGCTCCCCTGAACTGGAGTTCCTGACAGTTGTTGGCCACCATATACGTGCTGGGAACAGAACCTGGGTCTTCTGGAAGAGCATCAAGTGTTCTTAACCACTGAACCATCTCTCCAACCCAAATAAAATAAAAAGTATGCAGTGCCAAGATTAAAGGATTGTGCCACCACACAGAGCTACAATCTTTAATCTTTTAAGTTTTTTTATTTTTTATTTCATATGTATGAGTGTTTTGCCTGCATGTATGTAAGTACACCTGTGTTGTGCAATGCCCATGGAGGCAGAAGGTGGTGTTGGATTCCCCTGCAATTAGAGTTATAGACAGTTGTGGCTGCCATGTGGTTGCTAGGAACTGAGCCTGTATCCCAGGAGCCATCCTGCCCTGCTCCATTTTTCCTTTTTTTTTTTTTTTTTTTTTTTTTTTAAGGGAAAAAAGGTCCTATATTCCAAACTGATCCTTAAACTCTATGTAGCTGAAGATGACCTTGAACTTCTGATCCTCCTGCAGAGTCAGGAGGAATTACAGGCCTAGAATTACAGGCCTGTGTGACCACATCCAGTTTACCTGGTGTTGGGGATCAAACCCAGGGCATTTATATATGCTAGGCAAGCACTATACCGAGATATACTTCTCACTCCAATCTTCCTAAAGCAATTTTTTTGTTTTTCTGAGACAGGGTCTCCCTGTAGCCCCAGCTGTTCTGGAACTCACTATGTAGACCAGGCTAGCCTCAAACTCACCTGTATCTGCCTCCAGAGTGCTGATTAAAGGCATGTGCCACCACACCCAGCTTCCTAAAGTAATTTTACATTTCATCACCATCAATAGTTTAGTATCTCTACAGATGCCAGAAAATACAGAAACATTAAAATATTAAACCCAGGGGCTGGAGATGGCTCAGTGTTTAAGAGCACTGACTGCTCTTTCAGAGGACCCAGGTTCAATTCCCAGCACCCACATGGAGGCTAAAAGCCATCTGTAACTCTGGTTCCAGGGGATCCAATGCCTTCTTTCTAACATCCGAGGGCACTGCACAACACAGTGCACTTACACACATGCAGGCAATACACTCATACACATAAAATAAAAAATATATATATTAATGGGTCAATAAGTAAAGGCACTTGCTGACAACCTGAGTTTGATCTCCAAGATCCATATGGTGGAAGGAAAGAACCAACTCCCATAAGTTGTTCTTAACTTCCATAGGCAGATGCTGGCATGCATGTGCCCCACCCCCCACATCTACTCAAAATAAATATATAGTGACAGTAGACCTAGGAATCCATTCAGTTACCAGAAACTTTCAGAATTTCAGGAGCAGGCAAGATAACTGATCATGTAAAGGCACTTGCCAACAAGCCTAACAACTTGAGTTTAATTCCTGGGATCCACATTGTAGGAGAGAACCAACTCCCACAACTTGCCCTCTGACTTCCACACACACTGTGGCATGTATGCACACATGCACCTACACACAATAACCAAACAGAAATATAACCAAGAATTCTTAAAGAGAAAGAAACAAGGATGACGTTATCGAAAATGATGAAATGAATGAGAGTAGTTACTGAAAAGACAAAGATAGAGGCTAGAGAGATGGCTATGAACCCAAGTTTAGTTCCCAGCGCCACAGCAGTCAGCCCTCAACCTGCCTGTACCTCCAGTATCAGGGGATCCAATACCTTCTGGCCTCTGAGAGCACCTGCACTCATGTGCACATATACATACACATAATTCAAAATAAAATAAAATCTTTTATAAAAAAAAAAAGATAGGCTTAACAGAGATTTTTTGAAAATTAATTTAAAATTTTACATTTTTGGTACAGTCTAAAATCAAAAAGAAAACACACACAAAAACTGGTACTAGTCCAATTAAGGGCCCTAATGAATAAATTCCTAACTCAAAAAGTTAGGCATTGCAATGACCAAGGAGGTAATCGAAGACCTTAAGTACAACAGCACCTAAATCTAGAAAGAAGCAGTGCTCCTCAGTTGTATGTTAGTTCAATATATATTGATTAAATTGTCTACTACTTCCAGGACCCTGAGCAAGCTAAGAAGCTTCTACCCAGGTAGGAAGACAATTCCAAGGGGGGGGGAAATATATGTAAATAAATGCAAGAGCCACTAAACGTAATAAAGAAGTTCCACCTGACAGAAGTGCTCTAAGAGAGAGAGAAAGGAAGGCTGACTGCTAACAAAGGGCACCAGGAAGTAGATATTCTGGAAAAGAGGGCATATGAGTTCTAAACATATACAAGAGTTCAACAAATAACACTTAGAAGCGGCAAGCATTCTGGGAAGCAGATAAAAGTATACACTGAAGGGACAGAAAATAAAAGATAGCTTCTATAGATGTTATTATAGACTCCAAGAGGAGAATGCACTAGAAAATTAGGTGAGAAGCAAAAAGAGATGGATTTATATGCAAAGGTAATCTGAGGCTGTATTTTTTAATAGGCAAATGAAGCCACTGGAAGGTTTTTAAAGCATTATAGGATTTATAGGGTAAATCATCACATATTTTAACATTAAAATTATAGACTAAATGGAATAGAAAGGAGAAAACAGAAAGCTAATCACCCAGTCCAGAAAGGAAATAAAAGCTTTCTCTAGGGTGGGAGGCTAGGAAAAGACAGGTACAAAGCATGCTACCAACCACTTCACTGACAGTTTACTCAGAGTTTTACATGTTTCAAATCTTCACTTATTACACAAAACAAAGTTGACATTCACATTATTTCCATTAAAAAAAAACATTCATTTTAGCCAGGCATGGTGGCCCAGCCTTTAATCCCAACACTCAGGAGACAGAGACAAGTAGATCTCTATGGGATCCAAGTCAGCTATGACTACAGGAAGACACTGTTTCAAAAATAAAAAAAACTATGTTGGGGCCAGGCCTGGTGGCACACATCCAGAGGCCCAGGCAGGGGCAGGGGATCTCTGAGCTCAAGGCCAGTCTGGTCTACGTAAGGGTTACAGATCAGGCCAGCTGGGGCTACTAGGGAGACCCTATTTAAAAAAGAAAAAGAAAAAAGAAAACAAAAAACATTCGTTTCATTTTATAGCCAATGTTTCAGTATATTTAAGTGCAATTTCTTTTTGAGAAACTATTAGGAATAACCATATTCTATAGTAAGGATAGCACGAACAGCATATATGTATTTTCAGTGTTCTGAATAGAAATTTAGTATATACAATTTCACTCAAGGATGAACACCTTAAATACAAGTTTATTTCAATGGAAAATAAAGTTCAGATCAGAATTTTCTGTATAATCTTATGGGATCCATCTTTACATAATTATAACAGTCAATTTTCAAAAATTATTTCTGGGTCAGGTATAGTGGCACCTGCCTGTAATCTCAGCACTTCAGAGAATGAAGCAAGAAGCATACAATTTAGAAGCCAGCCTAGGCTACACAGAGTTGTAGGTCAGCCTCAACTATCTTGTGGGACCTAGTCTCAAAAAAATTTTTTTGTCAACTCAACTTAGCCAATATTTTTCATAAAACTAAGATTTTTTTATCTTACCTTCATTTTCTACCCTCCTCACTCCCCGCCCAACAAATTCCCTTTGTATGTCTGCAAGGCAAGATATGAGATACATCATGATTCTAAGGCAATTTGAATATAGAATTCTTACAAATATATCTAGAATTATTAACCTTACTTTTTGTAGGAGAGATACCAACGATGTACTAGATTTCTGAGCACATGAATGACAAATGTATCTAACAGAAGTGATGCTTTACCATCGGGGGTGAAACAAAGGGGAAAACACAATAGATGGGTGGCAGATCTCACAAACTTTACAAAGCACTGAAAAGCTGCTTCTGGATTACAGTCACAACCGTCAAAATAAATCAAGACATTTCTAAAAATGACAGAAAAGAGAAAAATCCTTAGTGATCATTAAGAGTGAAAAAAAGGGTTACCAATATTAGTATTAGTGTTTAACACTATTGCTAATTGAACTGCTGTTCACAAGGACACAAGAAATAATTTCTACATACCTTCTATAAGACATTTATATTTCATTACACTTGCATGGACTCCATTTCTTTCAAGCGTTTCCAAAAATACAGTCTTACAATAAGCAAGGCTCCCCAATGACACACACTTTATTCTGTAGGCTTAACTATATCACATTTTTAAAAGACATCAAATTTATCCTCAATAAGAACAAGGAGTCACAAAGGCCCTCTGCTTATTCCAAATCATTCCATAGAGCACTGTGTGTAACTGCAAAGAGGGTTTGAACATTTGACAGCTAATAAACATAAAATGAGACACACTTTAAAAAAAAAAAAACTTTTTCTTTTCCCTTTCTTTTCTCTTCCCTATCAGATACACAAAATGTCTCTAATGACCTCAAAGCTCTCCAAAAAATATAGTCTATGTACACTTTACACATATGTGCACAGGAATCTATCATATATGATATTACATATATGTACATATCAGTCACAGGAAGAGGAAGGTTATTTTACTTTAAGAGTTGAAATTATACTCAGCTCTATCCCCCAAATTAGGTTAAATTACCATAAATTAATAAACGAGTAATAAAATACTGCACACAGATCCGAGACTGTAATAGAGGGAAAAAAAAACCTCAGACCGAAATGAATGAAAACCGCCCATTCCCTGAAAATCACTAACCAGCTCCGTTTCTGGGCGAGAAAGACAGAATGAATAACAAAGCAACTCCGTTTCTGAAGTTAACCAAGGTAAAACACAAAACACAAGAACCAAATCAGACGAAGCATGAAATAAGCTTTGAAGAACCCCCACAGGGAAAGACTATCTTCAAGGGCGGATTATAAAACGTCTCTAGCAGGTAGAAAAATCTTGAATGGGGGGCGGAGTGGAGGGCCAACAAAAACCTGAACGACACGCAAAGGCAAAACCAAAACCGGGTCTTCCCTCCTACCCTCACTTCTGCCCCCACCTCCACCTCCGCAAGACAATAGGACTAGGGTCCTAACTGCAAACTTTAAAGCTGTAAACCAGAAGCAGTCCTACTGCAGCTCTGTGAATCTGCCCCTCATTCCGAACCCGGCGCACCCCGGAATACTTCTGGTCTGAAAACATCACCTGGGTCTGATTAAACACAAATCAAACCCATCACAAGATTTGGGTTATTTTTCTCTCAAGTACCTGGAGGATCCATTTCAATATAAAATATCAGTTCCGTCGAGTAGGGCATCATCACCTCCCTCCAGTCTGCGTCATCGCGGTCCATACTCCACACCGTATTGTACATCGCGCTGTCAGGGACAGGTCGTCAGGAAATATATAGAAAGCATATATATATCTTTTATCTGATATTTTAAAATCTAAATATATATATTTATATATGCGAAAGTTCCACTAGGAATGTACTTCTGGGTTTCCAACGGCCGGTACAAGTCCAGCCAACTACTAAGATGAGGACAAGGTCCTCTCCCTCTCTCCTCCAGCACCCAACAAAATGCCCCGAACTTTCAGGTACGGAGTTTTCTCCTCGGAGGGTTAGAGGGCGGCTCGGGAAGCAGAGCCAAGTTAAAACCAGCTTCCCCAAATCCTCCTACACGGTCGCTCTCCAAAAGAAAGCGCTCCCACCGCCTCCTAGTCTGTCAACCGAAGCCACTTTTGTGTCCTACCGAGGAGAATAAAGAAGAGGAGGGGAGAAAAAAATAACCCGTCGGAGAGAAGCTGGGGAAGCGACAAAAGCGACAGAGGGTGGGGACTGCGTTCAAGTTTCAGGGTCCCACTGGTCGGCAGGGAGCGATTCCCTCTGGGCTGGGGCTCGGACGCTGTTCCGGTCAGGCTCGGAGCCGAAGCAGCCGCAGCTCCGCAACGGCGACCCGTCCAAGTCCGGTCCGCCAGGCTCGGCGCTGCACGCCCGCCGGGAGCAAAGAACCCGCCAGCCCCGCTGCCCTCGCTTTCTGCCCCACGCCCGGCGCTAGAGTTTCATTTTAACTGCGCTGGAGGGACTCCTCCCCGCCCCCACCCACCCCCCGCTGAGGCGCCACCCAACCGCGCGGGGCAGGGGGGGCGTCCCCACCGCGGCTCTGCACACTACCCCTTCTCGGCGGCCGGGGATTGTCACGTTGCCGAGAAATCGTTAGGAACACTGTCCCCCACTCCGACTTCGAACTTTCCCCGTTGCCCTGTGGGACTCGGCTCCTCGATCACTCCTCCTTCTCACCCCCAGCCTCGATACGAATGGTACGGTCCGGGCGCTGGCCGCTCGCCAGGAGTCAGCGCTGGGAGCACGAGAGCCCGGCCGGCTGCGGGAGGGGAGAGAAGAGAGGGGGGAGACGGAAGGTGGGCGGTGATTGGCTAGTCCCGGGTGCCTGAGCCTGGAGCCTGTGTCTTTTGTCTGCCTCTCTCCGGCTGAGGGCGAGAGACGGCTGCGCGCCCTGAGCCGGCCAATCAGAAGAGAGCCGGTGCCGGCCGGTAAGGCGGCGATTGGTCAGTCCTCAGTTACTAAGCGGGACAAAGGCCGCGGGGTGGGCGGGGGGGGGGAGTGTGAAGAAGAAGAAGGCAGGAAAAAAAAGAAAGAAGGCGCAAACAGCGGTTACTGACAGGCCGGGCGAGCGTAGGGGGCTCTGGCTGCCCGGAGACAGGCGGCGCCCCAGCTGAGGCTCCGTCCGCACGGACCAGTGAGGAGGGGAGGACCGCTGCTCTGCCCGGAGACTGGCCACGGGGGAGGGCGCTGCTGACGCTGCGCCCTCGGCTTAGCAGTCTCCGGGCAGAGTCCCTGGTCTCAAAACTCCTCACCTTGCTCGGACCGCCCCCTCCCCCGTCCCCGTGACTGATTATCCAGTGCAGCAAAGGTCGCCTAGCCCACTTGCAGGACCGTTCCCGCTCTGACAAGGTGACCGTCGCCCCCAGCACACCTTCCCTGCCGGTTACCTGAGCCTTGAGCATTTTTTAGGCTTACTGCCGCTCTTCTGCTTCCCGCCCCAGGACTTTTGAACCCAGAGTAACTCCCCCCATTCCTGAAGCAAGTAGCGAGGCGTCGCAGCAAGCCCTCCACTTCCAGTACTCAAGCCTCAAAAGTCTTTCCTTGGAATTGAGAGTGCGTGTGTGATTTCTGACATGAATCACAGGTGTTGGGCTCTCTCGCCAAAAAGGCACTATTCAGTTTCCCAAATTGATCCCCCTCTTCACACACTCAGACCCCTCCCACCAAGCTTAAAGCTGGGAGACCGGCTTCAGGATAACCATGCTGAACATTTCCAGCATTTCAGAAACAGCTAATTAACTTGCTGGGAACCCTGAATAGCTAACCTGTGCCTGGAATTGCCATCCTGCCCTACAATAGTCTGAGGAGGCCAAAAACTGCTCCATTTCCTCTTTTACACAGGAGTAACAAAGCCCATTGTGTTTGAGTTGACAACCTGACTTAAGCCCTAGCAAAACCTACCCGGAGCAGCTCTGCTGTATTGATTTGCCTCTGGAAGAGTTGCCACGTCTCACCCACTACCCCTTATCTTGATTCTGCCTTCCTTAAAAGTGTCCTGACTTGAGACAGCCTGGGAAACAGTCAAAATCAAAATCTACAGACTAGATAGAGAAGAAAAGGATGAAAATCCAGGGAATATGGACAGGGTTAAGCTCTTTTTTTTTTTTTTTTTTTTTTTTTTTAAGCACATCCGGGATTCTTTAGAATTCTGAAAAAGCCTTCTTATATCTCTTAAGTTGAAATGTGTTTCAAAAGCTACATCAACTCTGGGGCAGGGCTCATTCATTTTAAACTCCTGGACTATTCAGGTAGATGATGTTGGAAGATCCAACTCCTCCTAATTTGTGGCTGGCTTCCCAGCAGTCTCCACTTCTCCACATCTGAGTGCCAAAAGTATTCACATTTGATAACTCAAAAGGCAGAAGCAGGGCGTGGTGGGGCACGCCTTTATTCCCAGCACTCGGGAGGCAGAGGCAGGTGGATCTCTGCGAATTCAAGGCCAACCTGGTCTACATAGGGAGTTCCAGGACAGCTGGGGTTGCAGAGAGACCCTGTCTCAAAAAGACAAAAAAAAAAAAAAGGCAGATCAGTCGAGAGCAAGTTGTTTATTTCTGTTCACAGATGTTCCTCTGTGCATTGCGTTCCCAAACAAAATGAGGGTAAAGAGATAAAAACATGAAAAAATAATGGCTTTCAGATTTCCACAGCAGCTGGGTTTCAATTTCTAATGTACAGGGTAATCTCCCAAGCCCTTCACACACCTAAAGTTTGGAGGTATGCTTAAGCTTGACACATGACACAAAGCCAAGATTCAACCTTGCCACCCAAAATTGTATGGCCCAAATCTCCAGTTTAAGAATTTTTTGATTTTCCTTTGTTTTTTTTTTTTTTTTTTTTTTTTTTTTTTTGTCTTTTTGAGACAGGGTCTCCCTGTAGCCCCAGCTGTCCTGGAACTCCCTATGTAGACCAGGCTGGCCTCAAACTCACAGAGATCTGCCTGCCTCTGCCTCCCAAGTGCTGGGACTACAGGTGTGCACCACCATGCACAGACAATTTAAGAAGTTTGAATAGGAGACCTCCAAGGAATAAGTGATGAGAGAGGCTATGATGAATCAAGGGAGAGCACACTTCCTTCAGATGGACTTGAACCACAGTCCTATGGTGGAGTGATGTGCCTGTCAGATGATGCTGGCCTTTCAGCTGAGAAACAGAATCAAGGTTCTGATTGCTTGTCACTAAACTGCCTCAGGCTCTTTGGAAAAGATAGAACATGCTAGCTCTGGTGACCTGGACCATTTCCATACTGGAGGATTATATTTGGCCTGAGTGTGGATTAAATTCAGCTCTGAGAGATCAAATTCCTGCTTTGAGAGGTGCTTTTTTTCCTTCGCCTCTCTTTTAGTTCAAATTAGCCTTAGGTAAATCACAAAATCTATCTGCCTTTCATTTATATATCTGAAATAGAAGGTTGCCTTAGGATTTATGCAAGTTACTTAGTTTATTGTGAAACAATCTGAGAGTGAAAAAAAAGTCACTTTAGTTAGAATAGTACCTTTCTATAACTCCGAAAAGATAGGGTGTCCTTCCTTTTTTACCCTAGTACGGTTTTGTTATGAAACTGTTCAAATATGCTTCATTTCCCCCCTCTTTCATAAATGAATGAGCTACTTCTTCTATAGGCTGAATATAGGGTATGATCTCAGCGTTCTCCATGCCAGAAGAATCAGCCTGGAACTTAGCCAAAAGTTATTCGTGATTAAAGGTGCCATCTGAACACAAATTATTTTTTCAAAGTCTGGAAAAATGAAAATGTACCTTTTTTCCACCTAAGGTCCATTTGCTTTAATATCAAGGCTGACTTTAGCCTTTGAGGAAGAATTCCACTGGTCTCAACCCCTTCTCATCACCTTTCCTGACCACTTGTCTCATAAGCCCCAGTCCATGCAACTAAATAAATTCACTTGATGGGATGCACAGAAAGCTGTGTAAATTATCAGTTACAACTTCTAGGCCCTCCCCAAGCCACATGTTTTATGATAGAAAAGTTTCCTTTATATTGCAAAACAACTAATGTTAGTGGAAAGGCATTTCACTTGGAAATTGATCTCTCTCTCTCTCTCTCTCTCTCTCTCTCTCTCTCTCTCTCTC
>NW_008333791.1:590983-603927 GCF_000622305.1 Nannospalax galili
GTGGTCTTTTTGAGACAGTGTTTCCCCTGTAGCCCAGCTGACCTGGAACTCACTATGTAGACCAGGCTGGCCTAGAACTCACAGGGATCCACCTGCCTCTGCCTCCCAAGTGCTGGGATCAAAGGCATGTACCACCACACCTAGCTCCATAGTCATCTCTTAAGATAGCTGTACCTAAAATCATTCTGAACAGCATCTCTTTTATTTGGCATTTGCAACTTTTTTAAACTCTCATTTTCTTAATACTTGAATATTCATGATAGAGTCAATCATATCAGCCTAAGGCACTGAGAAATTATGACGTTAGAGGAATGAGGGGGCTTCATATAACTGGCATTCGTCCAAACGTTAATGAACTCCTGGGCTTAGGGGGCTTAGACCCATCAGCACATGATGTAGAACTGTTCTGCCTCACTCTCCCCACCTTGGATTCTCCTTCAGCTTTAGGGATCATAAAAGTATGTCTCTCTGTAGCCCAACATGCTTCTTTCTTTTGATGTTTGCCCTTCTAGGAACACAGAGGCCACCTGGATGATGTGTATGCCACTTCTACAAATGTCCCCTCCAACAAGACAATAGATTCCAGGTTGGCTCCTACCAGGAGAAAGAGCAAATGAGATCCAAATGACAGGAAAAATAGTCCAGGCTGTTTTGCTAGGGGCAGGGCACAAACAGGGCAAGCAGCTGGTGAGCTCTGTTACTTCATCCCCATAACCCTGAGGAAGAGGGTTGTATTCTCATCTTCATTTTACTGATGAGAAAATTGAGACCCAAAGCAGTGAAGGGACTTGTTCAAAGTCATGCAATCACACAGGTTCCTTGGCTTTCCTGTGGCATCACAGTTTCACCTCTTTATTCCCCTAGCAAATGAGCAAATGCTTTTACCTGCAGATACAAAAATAGGAAAGAATCCTTAACATTGAGTTCAGACTCATGGAGGAAGGGCCAACACAGAAATAATGATAGGCACAGATGGGGAAATTGAGAGTGCTGTGAAAGCCCCATTCAAGTGCTGACCTAGACCCATATGCAGGTAAGTAGAGGCTTCCCAGTGGAGGTGGCATTTGGGATTCCCTGAACTTTCATATACCTGCTTTAAACTTGTGGTCTCTTTATTTCTGTTTCTCCAATCCACACAATTAACTACAACTTTGATAACGTTTCACTGAAAAAGCTGGCCCAAATTACTGCTCACCAGAATTCAATTTTTTTTTTTTTAAGACAGGGTCTTGCTAGTAGTGATGGTACACACCTTTAATCCCAGCACTCAGAAGGCAAAGGCAGGCAGATCTCTGTGAGTTCAAGGCAAGCCTGGTCTATGTAGTAAGGTCCAGGTCAGTCAGGGCTATGTAGTGAGACCCTGTCTAAAAAAAAAAAAAACAACAGGATCTCATGGTCTCATGTAGCCCAGGCAGGCAGGCCTCAAACTCACTATATAGCCAAGAATAACCTTGAACTTCTGATCTTCCAGCTTCTACTTCTGAGGTGCTAAATGACAAGCATGTGCCACTAGACTTAGTTGCATGTGGTGCTGGGGATCAAACACGGCTTCATACATGTTCGGCAAGCACCCTAACAACTGAGCCTCGGTCTCCAGAATCAACCTCTTGATTCTCTCAACCTCTTCAATCATATTTCAACAACTTCCTCCTAATCTTCTTGTCTTCTCTAGTCCATATATCACAGCTAGAGTAATGACTCTAAATAATAGTAAGAAACCCTGGGGGCTGAAGAGATGGCTCAGCAGTTCAACACTGTTCTTGCAGAAGACTCAGGTTCAAATCCCAGCACCCACATGGCAGCTAACAACTGTCTGTAACTCCAGTTCCAGGGGGTCCAACAGCCTCTTTTGTCCTCCACAGGCATTGCATGACATGGGTGTACTTACTTTACTTACATGTAGGCATAACACTCATACATATAAAATAAAAATAATAAAATATTAAAAATGAAGAACAGAAAGAGGAAGAAGAAACCCTGAGATGCAGCTCAGTGCTGTAAAGTGCTGGGTTTAATCTCCAATACACACACACCCGAACATGTCCTGTCTTTGTTTTAAACTCAGGTGATTCCTCTTGTCCTCCAGATAATTGTTAGTCTCTTAACTTGGCATTCAGGACCGCCTCTCTTCCTGTCACACTTTTGTACTATCAATAATAGTCCTAGTATGGTAGCATATACCTATAAACCCGGCACTTCCAAAGTGAAGGCAGGAGGATGGAGTTGAAAGTCATCCTCAACTATATAGTGAGTTCAAGACCAGCCTGGCCAACATGAGACCCTGTCTCAAAAATAAAATAGCTATCTACAGTGAAGTACTTACTTCAGTCCCAGCACTCGGGAGGCAGAGGCAGGCAGATCTCTGTGAGTTCAAGGCCAGCCTGGTCTACATAGTGAGTTCCAGGACAGCTAGGCCACAGGGAGACCCTGTCTCAAAAAGTCCAAAAAAAAAAAAAAAACAATTCTCAAAACAGTAAAAATTCATCCTCCATACAACATACTCCACTAAAAAGGGACAAGTTCCTACTTCTCTGCAGCTGCTCTTAAAGACTGCTTACATCAACTCCTGTGCTGGCCTCTGCACAGCCTTGGGACTGCTATGTGTTAGTCTGTTTTTAGGTATGGCTCTCCACCATTCTTAAGAAAGCCTCATGAGCCAGGCATGGTGGTACACACCTTTGATCCCAGCACTTGGGAGGCAGAGGCAGGCGGATCTCTGTTCAAGGCCAGCCTGGTCTACATAGTGAGTTCCAGGGCAGCTGGGGCTACAGGGAGACCCTGTCTCAAGAAGACAAAAAAAAAATTCCTCATGAGTGAAGAGCATGTCCTTGAGTCATCCATGGCCAGCATGGCACCTGGCACACAGTGATTGGCCAGGAAACATTCCTTGAGTGAATAAACAGAAGCTGCAAATAATTCTCCAAGGAGGTCCTACAGCATTCTAAGTCAGGATACCCTAGTAATTCTTTCTGTAGCTCCTCAGCTGACTCCTGGTTTATTTGAAAAGACAAAGAGCAAACCAAAAGTTTGTGTAGTTCTTTGGTTACAGGAAACATGAGGGACAGTGACATCCCCCTCCTACTGGCTGCCTCTAGCTTCTTCACCACAGTCACTCAGTTCCTCTGCCCTTCTATTTTATCAGCTGTGAGTTGTTTGCAAAATTCCAAGCAATTTGTAGGAAATTCAGAAAAACTCAGCAGCTATAAAAGAAACTGGTTTCATCTTTCAATCCAGCATGCTTCTGAAATGTAACACCACGTAGGGCTTTAAATTATGCGTACTTACTTCTTACTTCTGTCATCATTATTTCAATAGTTTTGAGCAATTTGTAATTTGTGCCACCTTTCTAGAATATGCAGTAATTGCACTTTAATGCCACAGGTCTCACATCCAGAATCCATTTTATGTTCCATTGTTGGAGGATTAAAAATCAGTCTAGCTTTCTCTCTCTCTCTCTCTCTCTCTCTCTCTCTCTATATATATATATATATATATATATATATATACATATATATATACACACACTTACTTTTGGGGGGGTCTTTTTGAGACAGGATCTCCCTGTAGCTCCAGATGGCCTAGAACGCAGAGATCTGCCTACCTCTTCTGCATCCTGAGTGCTGGGATTAAAGACGTGTGCCACCATGCCCGACCTCAGTCTAGTTTTCTTACTGGACAAACATGATTTAAAATGGGAGGAAGCAAGGCATAATTGTGCATGCCTTTAGTCTCAGCACTGAGGAGGCAGGTGGATCTCTCTGAGACCAAGGCCACCCTGGTCTACATAGTGAGTACCAGGCCATCCAGGGCTACATAGTAAGACCCTGTTTCAAAAAAATAAATAAAAAATGGGGTGGGGTAACAGTTTTCTTTATAAGGAACAAGAAAATCTCAAGTTATAAAAGTGATTTATATAACATATGTATTAAAACAAAGGACCTTCTGCAACTTCTAGACATTGAGAAGCTGAACACGGTAGCACATGACTGTGATCCCAGCACTTGACAGAGCAGGAGGAGTGCCACATATTTGAGGCTAGCCTGGGCTAACTCCTGATCCTCCTTCCTGAGTTTTGGGATTACTAGTATGTGCCACTATGCCATGTTTTTCCTGTTTCAAAAGAAGGAGGAGGAAGAGAAGGAGGAGGACGAGGAGATTACTGTTATGATCATTTTTTACTTCTCGTGAAAGAAACACTTGACAAGGATCACTAATATTTTACTAAACTTCATTCAGGATCTTATTTCTCCCTTCTGAGTGACAATGCATGAAGTTATAAATTATGTCTTTTTTAGAACTAAGGCTCCTAAGGTACTGAGAATTGTGAATTCAAAAGCAATATATGCTGGGAGAACACTAGCAGAGGCAGGTGTTCTCTGAGTCCAGACCAGCCTAGTCTACACAGTGACATTCTGTCTCAGAAAAAAAAAAAAGACTGGGAGTGTGGGCATAGTGGCACACGCCTTTAACCCCAGCACAGGTGGATCACTGTGAGATCAAGGCCAGCCTGGTTGGCACAATGAGTTCCAAGCCAGCTGGGGCTACAGGGGATCTCTGTCTCAGATCAAAAACAAAATTTTTTTAAAACAGCGTATTTGTGCCTGGCATGGTGGTGCATGCCTTTAATCCCAGCACTTGGGAGGCAGAGGCAGGCGGATCTTTGGGAGTTCAAGACTAGCTCGGTCTACATAGTAAATTCTAGGACAGCTGGGGCTACAGGGAGACTCTGTCTCAAAAAGACAAAAAAAAAAAAAAAAAACAGCATATTTGTATATTATAAACATAAAATTCAGCCAGGCTTGGTGGTATACAACTTTAATCCAAGGCAACTTTATTTGGAAGGCAGAGGCAGGTAGATCCTGCAATTGAGGTATATTTATTAAATGTTGGGATTTTTGTTGCTATTCTGCTGAGGGTTCAAGCTTTATTTTGTTCTGTTTTTCTAGACAGGGTACCCCAGGCTGATTTATAACTCTCAATCCCTCTGCCTTAGCATCCAGGGTACAGAAATTACAGGCATGCACCACCAAGATTTATCAAAAATTAATTGTAAAATGGAAAGACAAGGGGCTATAAAATGGCTCAGTGGATAAAGTGCTTGCTGCAAAAAGCTTGAGGACTGTAGTTCAAATCCCGAGCACCTACATAAAAGCTAGATAAAGTGGCACATCGAGAGTTCCAGGTCAGCCTGGTCTACACAGAGTGAAAACTTGTCTCAAAACACACACACATACACAGGTGTGGTATTACTTTTCTAGGGTTTTCATAGTGTATTGCCACAACTGCCTGACTTAAAACAACAGAAATGCATGCTTTCATAACTTTGGAGGGCAAAAGTCCAAAGTTCCAAAGGCAAAATGTTGATTCCTGGGATCTACCTGTCTGCTGCCCAACAAATTCAAGGATACCCTGGACTAACTTTTGATCTTCCCACTTCTGCCTCTTGAGTTTTGGGATTACTGGTGTGTGCCACCATGACAGTAAATCTCTGGGGCAGCACAGACAGGTGGAACCCCAGGGGCTCACTGACCAGCCAGTCTAGCTGAACAACAACCTCCAGGTTCAGTGATAGACTGTCTCAAAAAGTAAGGTGGAGAAACTGGAGAGATGGCTCAGCAGTTAAGAGCCCTTTCTACTCTTCCAGAGGACCTGAATTCAGTTCCCAGAACCCATGTCAACCTACTCACAATCACCTGTACCTTCAGCTCCAGGGGATCCAACGTCCTCTTCCAGCCTCCAAGGATACATGCATTCATGTTCACATACTCCTACGCAGACGCACATAAATACACGTAAGTAAACATCAAAATTTTTAATTTATTTTTAATGGCTCGATGGTTAGGAGCACTGGCTGCTCTTGCAGAGGACACAGGTTCAGTTCCCAGTACCCCGTGGCAGCCCACAACTGTGTGTAATTCCAGTTCCAGCAGATCCTACATCATCCTCTTTTGGCCTCCATGGGCATTACATAGATATGGGTCACTTTCATACATTCATATCAAACATAAAAATAATCAGAGCGGGGTGTGGTGGTGCATGCCTTTAGTCCCAGCACTCAGAAGGCAGAGGCAGGCAGATCTCTGAGTTCAAGGCCAGCCTGGTCTACATAGTGAGTTCCAGGCCAGCTGGAGCTACAGGGAGACCCTGTCTCAAAAAGACCAAAAAATTAAAATTTAAATAAATAAAGTGGAGAACCACAGAAAAAGACCCATTCTTTCATCAGCCTTCACAAGCACATACATGGGCCAAGCCAACAGCACACACACACACACACACACACACACACACACACACACACGGAGGCATAACACACACATACAAAAATTTGAAAAAAGGAAAAACAAACAAAATGACAAGATTTTAGTTCAGGTAAGCCCCTCCCTTGAACTAATCTTGTGTTGAGCACTCAATAAGACATTATTTGTCCTAGATAAGATAAGACCACTGTCTCAGAAGAGAGACAAGTGAACAAGCAGTAACAGTTTCCCTGACCCCTGTGCTTTCAAACTACCTCTCCCTAAGGCCCTAATCCCAGGGCAAGACAATACCCTTTGCTGACCCTTGCTATCTCTCTTCTCCAAAAGTGCCATTCTCTCAGCCTCTTCCTGACCCCTTTGACTACTGGCTGTATTCCCTAACCACAACTGAAACTCATCCCTTGAATCATATTTTCTTTTCCAAGGCAATAAAGGAATCAAGCCTAATATCCTACCTTGATATGGGGTTTTGCGCTTGCTGTTTCTGCAGTGTTCTTCTAGGATCCCGCAAATAAAAACCAGGCTTCATCTCTGAAAACTCTTAACTCTCAGACCACTGTGACGTCTCTGCTTTGTACTGGTTTTGTTTTTTTCTTTTCTTTTTTTTTTTTTTTTTTTTTCAAAGTAAGATATAGGGGAAAATGATTGCACCCTATACCACTTCAGTGAGTTCTGCCTGAAAATATGTACAAGTCTTAAGCCCTGGGAGGCTCTGAATGTGACCTTATTTGGAAAAGAAGTCTTTACCAGTATAACTAAAGATCTTGAGATGAGATCATTCTAGATTTAAGGTGGGTTCTAGATCCAATGACAAATGTCCTTGTAAGAGAAATAAAGAGGTAGATCTAAGACACAGGCATACATGGAAGGCTATTTGAAGACAGTGATAGAGAGTGGAGCAGTATCTACATGCCAGAGAACCCCAAGAACTGCATGCAGCCTAGATGCTAGAAGAAGGACATGGAGCATATCACTCTCCTTTTCCCCTCCAGAGACTGTTTGTCTACACCCACCTTTCCTTTTTCCCTGAGGAGGCATGCCTTTCCTTTCCTCCACTTCAAAGTTCATCACCAGATACCATGTCTGGATGGTATCCTTGTCAGTCTCCTAAAACCTCAGTCCCAGCCTATCTAAGATTGTTACTTTTCAGCTGGGCGTGGGCGGCGCACGCCTTTAATCCCGGCACTTGGGAGGCAGAGGCAGGCAGATCTCTGTGAGTTCGAGGCCATCCTGGTCTACATAGTGAATTCCGGGACAGCTGGGGCTACAAGGAGACTCTGTCTCAAAAAAAAAAAAATTGTTACAGGCCGGGTGTGGTGGTGCTTGCCTTTAGTCCCAGCACTCAGGAGACAGAGGCAGGCCTATTTCTGTGAGTTCAAGGCCAGCCTGGTCTACATAGTGAGGTCCAAAAAAAGATTGTTACTTTTCTAGTTAGATGACAAGCCCAGATGAACACTGCAGACCAGACAGGAAAAAAAACCGCGTGCAAAGGTCCAGGGAAAACATGTGGTCCTCTGAGGACGCTGAAAAATAGTCCAGGATGACCTAATGTTAAAGAAGGTAAAGGGTGGTGAAGAATTAGACAGCCTTATGAACCAAGAGAAGGAACGTGAACTTTATGGTCAAGTAATATCTGGGGAGAGTGCATTATAGAGTTTTGTTTTGTTTTGTTGTTTTATTTATTTTCAGTCTTTTTGAGACAGGGTCTCCCAGTAGCCCCAGCTGGCCTGGCACTCACTATGTAGACCAGGCTGGCCTTGAACGCACAGAGATCTGCCTGCCTCTACCTCCTGAGTGCTGGGATTAAAGGCGTGCTTCACCATGCCCTGCAATTTCTTATTTTTTATTTTGTGTATGAGTGTATTGTCTACATGTATGTGAGTGCACCCTTGTCGTGCAATGCTGCGGAGGTCAGAAGAGGGCTTCGGATTCCCCTGGAACTGGAGTTAAGGACGGTTCATAGCCGCCATGTGGGTGCTACAAATTGAACTCGGGTCCTCTGCAGGAGCAGTCAGTGCTCTTTAACTGCTGAGCCATTTCTCCAGCCCCTACAAACCCAGATCTTAACTAATTTTTTTCTTCATTATTAAAAAGAAGAATCTAGCCAGGCATGGTGGTTCATGTCTTTAATCCCACTACTCAGGAGGCAGAGGCAGGATCATCTCTGTGAGATAGAGACTAGCGTGGTCTACATATTGAGTACCAGGCCAGCAAGGGTTGCACAGTGAGACCCTCTCTCAAAAAATAAAATAACAGGAGACCCTATCTAAATAAATAAAATATAAGAACCTATGGTGTAGAATCCCAGAGAAATGCAGTTAATTAATAGTTCTTTTTAATATTTTATTTATTATCTTTACTTTTATGTGTATGAGTGCATTGTCTGCACATATGTAAGTGTACACGTGTTGTGCAATGCCCATGGAGATCAGAAGAAAGCATCAGATTCCCCTGTAACTGGAGTTACAGACAATTGCCAGTCACCATGTGGGTGCTCAAAATTGAACCTGGGTCCTCTGCAAGAGCAGCCAGTGCTCTTAACTGCTGAGCCATCTCTCCAGCCCTGAATTAATATTTCTTTAAGATGATTTCAAAACTCATCCTTTTCAGATAATATGGACTTCCTGCATCACTTTGTAAAGAGTGAGTTTCCAAACTGCTTACCCTAAGCCCATTACCCCAAGTCACATTGCATTCTTGCAACAAAAAAGACCCCAACTCTTGGCTTGATTTTCCATACCTCTTCTTTGTACATTTTGATCTTGAAAGAATTCACCAAATGAAAGCTTTAGGGTAGAAGACCCTGAGTGGTAGCAGAGACTGGAAATGTTCAGTTCTTTTCTGCCTTGATTTTCCTGTGGCTTTTGTACCTGGATGAAGAGGGTAAGCACTTTGCAGTCTGGGCTTCACCCCGACCCCAAACTACCTCTTCTGAATAGCACCAGTGTCCATACAGCCACAGATATTTTATGTTTTCGCTCATCTTTACAAGTACTCTAGGAAACTCAAGGCTCACAATCAGTGCTAAACTTAATTCTTGTTCTATTTTTTGTGATGGTCGAAAGCTTGGGTGTTTTCTACTTATGAATTTTTCCATCAAGAACATCAGGGAAAATGAAATGATGGTGCATGCCTATAATCTCTGCACTCAAGGGACGGAGACAGGAGGATTATGAATCTGAAGTAAGCTGGAGCTACACAGCAAGACTCATCTTTAAAATAACAACTACAACCATAACCTGAGGAGGTGGCAATTTTCTGACTGCCAACCCTCTCCTAAGATCCTCCCGGCTCTGAAAGACAAAGATGAGATCTTTTCCTGGCTGGGGCCTCCTCTTGTGAGGGCTAAATATAGTTAAAGCTCCAGGCCCATCCCTATGCCCTCTTTCTTTGATGTGCTTCAACCTTGACTGCTTTAACTGGGATCTCTTTTCACTAGGAGCCCTGCTTATCCCCAGCTTCCTTCAATGTTCTTTTTGTTTTTGTTTTTTTTTTAAAGACAGGCTCTCACATATCCCAGGCTGCTCTGGAACTCCCTATGTAACCAAGGATGACCTTGAACTTCTGATTCTCCTGATTCCACCTCTCAAGTGCTGGGATAACAGGCATGCACCATCACACCCAGTGTTCTTGTTTTTTAGTATGTCTATGTTCCTGTGTGTATGTGTGGTGTTTGTATGTGCACATATTTGTGTATGTGTACATGTGCATGTAGGTGCAGAGGCACATGAAGGCCAGATGTCTGGTGTGTTCCTGCATCACTCTCAACCTTATTTTTTGAAACAGGGTCTCTCACTAAATCTAGAACTCAACAATTCAACTAGACTGTCTAGTCAGTGATTTCCAAGAATCCACCTGTCTCCCCACTGGGGTTACAGACATGAGCTGCTGCACCCAGCTTTTATGTAGGTGCTGAAGATCTGAACTCAGATCCTCATGTTTGTATGCCAAGCACTTTACCTACTGAGCCATCTCCCCAGCCCCTATATTTGGTTTTATTCAGTGCTTGGGATAGAACCTATGGTTTCATGCATGCTAAGCAAGTAAATAGTCTACCAACTGAGCTCTATCTCCAGCCCCCAAAGTTCTGTCTTTTAGGGGCTCTGAAATATTCATTCTTATGCTTCTTTCCTCCAAAAACTTAAAGCTCCACTATTATGGGGACGGAGAGATGGCTCAGCAGTTGCTTTCTTGCCTGTGCCTGCATGATGATGTGAGAGCTTAGCTTCTGCGTGATGATGTGAGAGCCTAGTTTCTGCTGCTCCTGGTCCAGCCACCTCCAGCCACCATGCCTCCCTGCCATGATGGACTGTGATTCCCCTGGAACCGTAAGCTCAAATAAATTCTTCCTTCTATAAGTTGCTTGGGTCAGTGTTTCTATCACAGCAACAGAAAAGTGACTAATAAAAACACTTAGCTGAGACCATGAAACTTCTTGCCACACACACTAAGAGGCCCCACCATCACTCTATGTATCTGGTACTCATTACTCACAGCATCTCAATAGACTATGACTCTTCCCCCATATTCTGAGTGATGATTTTCTCCCCAAATACCATCAACTTTCAAGTCCTCTAAGTCTCTAGGTAAACATAATTGTCTTTTCTTTCACCTGTCCTCAGCAATTAGACCAATGACTTGGTGTCTGGGGCTAACATGTGCTTCGGCATGCTGAATACTCTTGAATGATCAAAGAGTATTAGATTTTTAAAACCCAAAACTGAGTTTTAGTGAAAATCTTGTGCCAAAGTTGTAAGATGCCACAATTTGACAACTTAAAAGAGTATGAAAGTGCCAAAATAACACCAAAACAAGCATCAAGTTACAAGTAGGGGAGGCTCTAACCACATCCAATACTGGCATTTCTGGTCCCTTTTATCTTCCTTGGACTACAGGCTAGTTAACATGTTTGGTAAGCTTGGTTAGGCTGTGCTTTCTCCCCTCCTGAAGACCTGGCTGGGTTTTCTTTACCTCTTCAAAGATCTAGCAGAAGTTTTCACAGTCTCTTACATTTTTTACAGTTCTTTTGAATCTTATAATTCATAAAGGTTGTATCTACTTCCATGTGCAAATTTTCCAATATGATCTTGGTCACTGCCTTCAATGTTGGTTGGCTTTATTTCTAGGGGTAATGATGAGTCCATGAACCAAATGCAATCTTCAGTAACCTTCATAATAATACCAGATAGGGCCAGGCATGCCTTTAATCCCAGCATTTGGGAGTCAGGGGCAGGTGGATCTTTGTAAGTCGAGGTCAGCCTGGTCTACATAGTTCCAGGACAGCTGGGGCTACAAGGAGCAGAGAGATGGCTTAGCTGTTAAGAATGCATACTGCTCTTGCAGAGGACCCGAGTTCAGTTCCCAGCACCCATATCTGGCGGCTCAAATCCACCTATAACTCCTCTGGCTTCCACAGATATCTTCACTCACATTCCTTCAACACATATACGTAATTAAAATAATTTTTAAGATTTATTTTTTTATGTGGATGAATGTTTTGCCTGCATGTATGTATGTGAATGAACCATGTATGTGCCTGGTGCCCAGAGGTCAGGAAAGGGCATCACATCACCTGGACCTGGAGTTAAAGACAGTTGTTAGCCACCATGTGAGTGTTAGGAATTGAACCCAGGTCCTCTGCAAGAGCAGTACATGCCCTTAACCGCTGAATCATCTCTCCAGCCCCCAAAATAATTTTTAAATCCCATATAGAACTTCCAAAGTATCGCCCACATGTCCCTTGGCCCCATTTGTCTGTAACTACTCAGACTATTTAATAACACATTTTTCACTCAAGTTATATACAACCTGAGCACGAACTTCTCTACTTATAGGAACTAGCTCCTCAGGGATCCTTGAGTTAAGAATAAGTTCTTTAACGGCTGGTCATCTTGCAGCTTTATACTTTTCAGCTTCTATGGCGGAAGCACCTAAGAGTTTGTCCCATCTCTAATACCGACCACATGCAGCATATTATGCTGGCTTCTAAGAGGAATAATTCTTCCCAACCTCTGCTGATGGGGCTGGAAACTGTCTCTTTGAGGCAAATATAGCTTGTAACTGCCGTCCTAATGCTACCTGACCTCCTCCTCTCCTTCCCTCTGTGTTAGTTTCTCAAGGTCTGGGTTATTCAGTCTTCTTCATTCCTTGAATTGAATGTGGAAGTTGAGAAAGAAGAATGAGGGCCAGCCATACTCCCCTGCAGCTCACTCTCACAGAGAATGGATTATGACTACCACACAATTATTTTATCACATGTCTGACTTTCCTTATAGACTACAAACTCCTCACTTACCACAGTGCATGGCTTTACATTAGCCTCCTATTCAGTGGTCACTGAGTGAATTACCAGGATAGCTGTGCATACAAAGTACAATAAGGACAGAGAGGAAGTCACCTGCTGGAGATACTTGAGCTGAGAACCAAATGAAGGGAAAACTCTCCTTAGAAAGGAAAGGGAGGGCTGGAGAGATGGCTCAGCGGTTAAGAACACTGGCTGTTCTTGCAGAAGACCGGGGTTTGAATCCCAGAACCCACATGATAGCTAACAACTGTCTGTAACTCCAGTCCCAGGGGATCTGACAACCTCTTCTGTCATCTGTGGGCATTGCATGACACGGGTGCACTTACATACATGCAGGCAAAACACTTATACATAAAAAATAAATAAGTTAAGAAAATTACTCT
>NW_008333791.1:605359-607331 GCF_000622305.1 Nannospalax galili
AAATACAATGACAGGGGCTGGAGAGATGGATGGCTCAGTGGTTAAGAACACTGGTTGTTCTTGCAGAAGACCGGGGTTTGAATCCCAGAACCCACATGATAGCTAACAACTGTCTGTAACTCCAGTCCCAGGGGATCTGACAACCTCTTCTCTTCTCCTCGGGCATTGCATGACACAGGTGCACTTAACTACATGAAGGCAATACACGCATACACATAAAATAAATATTAATTAATTAAAAAAATTTTTAAAAAGAGAGAACCAAGCTGAGCAGAGATGGAGGCAGGAAGATCAGGAATCTGAGGTCAGCCTGGACTACATAGCTAGACTGCATCAAAAAAACTCTAGGAAGAGCCCAGGGTGGTGGTACACACCTTTAATATCAGCACAGAGGCAGGCAGATCTCCATGAGTTTGAAGTCAGACTGTTCTACACAGTGAGTTCCAGAAAAGGCAAGGCTACATAGTAAGACCCTGTCTCAGAAAAACAAAATCAGCCAAAACCAGAAACACTGGGGATAGGGAATATAGCTCAGTGGCCAAGTGCTTGCCTAACAAGCTCAAGATCCTATGTTCAAATCACAAGTAAAAGAAAAAAAAAATCAAAATACATTATATGCATTATGAAATTCTCAACAAAAATTTCAGAGTGATATTTAATATATAGACAAATTTAGTTTCCCTTCCATATAGCAATCTGTAAACAAGCAGGCAGTCTAGATCAGGTAGGAGGCTATATCTATACACCCTGCTAAAATTCTATTACTAGGGGTTGAAGAGATGGCACAGAAGTTAAGAACACACATTCTTCTTGCAGAGTTCCCAGTACCCACATTGGCTAGCTCACAACTGCCTGTAACTCTAACTCCAGGGAATCTGATGCCCTCTTCCGGCATTCTTGAGCACCTGCACATATCCACACATACGTACAAATAATTAAAAATAAAATATTTTTTAATTCCATTACTAAAAGGAAGGAGAGAATGGTTACAGCCTTGAATCCCAGCATGAGGAAGCAACCTTGGCAAAACTAGTTAGTATAAAAAAAAAAAAAAAAAAAAAAAAAGAACACGGGCTGGAGAGACAGCTCAGCTGTTAAGAACACTGACTGGTTCTTGCAGAAGACCAGATCCCAGCACCCACATGGCAGCTAACAACTGTCCGTAACTCCAGTTCCAGGGGATCCAACAGCCTCTTCTGTCCTCCGTGGGCATTGCACGATGCAGGTGCACTTACCTACATGCAGTCAATACACGCACACACATAAAATAAAAAATTATAAAAAAATTTTTAAACAATAAAAGAACAGCTTGCTTTGAGAACGAAAAAGTCCACAATGCCTAAGAAGTAGAGTGTGAGCAGCTGAAAGTGCTGGGAAGTAAGGAAAGGTAGTGGAGGCCCAATCATCAAGGTCGCCCCTCTGCTTCTTGTTTGGCTTCCTTAGAACCCTCTCCCGTACACAAACCTATCCCTTCACCTGTGCTTTGGTTTTTCATCAACCATCAGGATCCAAGAGACCTCAGGGCCTTCCATCTGCTGTTCTACCTGCAATGCCCTTTTCTCACATCTCCACTTCATCTACCACCTTCCCTTCATTCCAGTTTCAAGTCCAAATGTAATCTTCTCAAAGTGCTCTTCCCTTATATTTCTAGCCAAAGTAGTCCCCTTCACATCATCTTTTTATTTTTTTGTTTTATTTTGTTTTGTTTTGTTTTGGGGTTTTTTTTGTGTGTGTGTGTGTGTGTGTGTGTGTGTGTGTGTGTGTGTTGTATAAAATGCAAATGCTGCTTTATTGGATGCTAAAATAAAATAACATAAATTTAGCCCACGTAGTCAGGGGTTTCACATCTATGGAACCCAACCACAAATTGTACATATTTGGGGGAAATATTTCATTTCTAGCAGGCATGTACAGATTTGTTTTCCTGTCATTATCTCTGAACAATGCATACACTTATTCACAGAGTGTTTTC
>NW_008333791.1:607466-608463 GCF_000622305.1 Nannospalax galili
ACTTTTCTTTCTGTTCTTTGAAATTCACTCCCTTCTGCAACAAGGAAAGTTTAGCAATTAGGAATGGGAAGCAGGTTTGGCAGTACATACACACAGAGACACACACAGACACACAGACACACAGACACACAGACACACAGACACACACAAACACACAGACACACACACACACACACATACTGTAAGCACCAAGAAATTTTAGCATCCTACTTCTGAATAACTTGAGCTGTCTCTTCATCTCTATGCCAGGTCATGCTTTTATAATTGTCTTCTCCAGAATGGACTCTGCCCTCAAAGCAAAGTATGTTTTGATTTGAGAGCATGATGCATACAAAGAGGCTCTGCAGCAAAAGGTGTGACTGTGACTCTTCTGTTTGCTATCACTCTTTTTTTTTAAGTATTTTATTATTTTTTTCATACAATATATTTTATTTTATTTTTTTTAATTGAGGTTCCAATGTTTAAAAAGAGATCTCCACTTCGTTGTCAAAACACAGTTTCATACAGAAGAATTCATTCCAAGGCAATTGACATTGAGACATTTTCACATGCATTTCTAATCTCTATATACATGACTATCACTGGTCACAGTCGCCCACCTTCTGAGCTCCTTGGCATCTGAGCATGAATACAAACTCATCAGGTAGACAACCTTCCTCTCCCACTAGACCTTCCATACTCTGCTATCCCTGCCTCTGTGTTGTCAGCACCCCCATCCATTCCCCCCTATCTGCCCTTCTGGTAAATCTAGTCAGCCAGAGGTCCCTGTTCCAGGAGGTCAGCTATTCCTCATCTACGGCAATCCATTGTAATCATTCCTTTGGATAGAATTGGAGTCTGCTGTTCATTTTTCCTGTAGTATGTTGGGTTACTGTCTGGAAGAGCCTTTATCTATCCTAGCCAACAACTCGACGAAGGTATCGCCTGTCTGGCTTTGTTGTTTGTCGAGTAACTTTTAGTTATGTATATGTATGCTCTTATGATATTATGTTGGCCC
>NW_008333791.1:613530-627143 GCF_000622305.1 Nannospalax galili
GAGCCCCAGAAAGAGGCTGTCAGCCCCAGAAAGAGGCTGGCGGGTGTTGCAGGACCAGGGAAGTACAGGGAGGTGAGGACGGAACCAGGACCAGAAGCGGTGATCCTGGGGCCCAAGAAAGGCACTGAGTTGGTCTGGGCAAGAAGGGTCAAGAAGCAGTATTGGTTCTCCAGGTGTCTGGGGCCCCAAGACTAGGAATGACGCAGGGCCCAAACTAGGGGTATAGAACGGTGGGGGGAATGGAAGGGTGAATGTGGCTTAGGGAGTCCCCGCGTGGAGGGCTGTGCTATAGACTTACCCCAAGAGGCCTGAGGATAGTAGTGCAGGCTTATGGGCGTGCAGGGATCTCGGGGCGCCAGCTGCTGGGCGTGGTGCCGGTCTCCCACACGTTGCTGGAGTGCAGCGGGTCCAGCGGGCCGCGTCTGCTGGGGTGCACGCGTGTCCTGCACCGCATTGCTATGGGTCTCCGCGTCTACTGGGTGGTGGCGACTCTACTGATCGCTGCGCCCCCAGGCAGGTCCCTGCTTCTCTGCGTTGTTGTGGCTGGCCCGGTCAGGTTCTGTCCCAATTTCCACCGTGTACTCTCTCTCTAAGTTCGACCTGTCAGCTGCCGGGTCACGAGGGGAGGTGCAGAGACAGCGAAAGCTGGATTTCTGTGAGTCGCGGCTTAGGAAGAGACAGCCCTCTCTGGGAAGGCTGGATCATAGGCAGTAAGACACAGAACTCAGCTCAGTCAGTGGTACAGCTCCTTTATTCAGTGACTCAGCTCGGCCCAGGCCTTAGTGATCCAGCTTCAATTATTGAGGGAAAACCAGGATACTTTATACTGAGGGGGTAGTGGTAAAAGCCTTAGCTGATAGGTACTTTGTGGGATGCCCTATTTACATATGGAAATGGGCTCCTGCCAGGCTGTCAGACTGCCTGAAAATCATACAGGAAAAGCTGGCAGTTCCAGAGCCAGCGGCCATGGCTACTTCAAAAGATGAGTCAGGAAGATGCCGGGGAAGGCACCCTGCTGATAAAAGGAGTCTCTGCATATGAAGCCAAGCCCATAGGCTATCCAGACATGGAGAGACTGCTACTTTACACAACAGGGGTCCCCAACACAGGCTAGGAGAGTTAGCCGGTGGTGCAGGCCCAGGGAAGCAGAGAGAGGTGAGCGTGGGGCCCGGACCAGAAGCGGTGCTCCTGGGGCCCAAGAAAGGGACTGAGTGGGTCTGGGTGAGAAGGATCAGGAAGCAGTATTGGTTCCCCAGGTGTCTGGGGCCCCAAGACTAGGAATGGCGCAGGCCCAAACTAGGAGTATAGAACGGTGGGGGGTGGGGGGATGGAAGGGTGAATGTGGCTTAGGGAGTCCTGGCACGGAGGGCTGTGCTCTAGACTTACCCCAAGAGGCCTGAGGATAGTAGTCTTGGGGGTTTTTTTTTGATGTTGTTGTTTTGTTTTGTTTTTTGAGACAAGGTCTCCCTGTAGCCCCAGCTGGCCTGGAACTCACTATGTAGACCAGGCTGACCTTGAACTCACAGAGATTAGACTGCCTCTGCCTCCTGAGTGCTGGGATTAAAGGCATTCGCCACCAAGTCTGGCCTCATCTTTTCATTATTTTTTTTTTTCATTTTGTTAAAAGATCTATTTTTAGCTGGGCGTGGTGGCACTCGCCTTTAATCCCAGCACCAGGGAGGCAAAGGCAGGCAGATGTCTGTGAGTTCCAGGCCAGCTGGGGCTACAGGGAGACCAAAAAAAAAAAAAAAAAAGAATTATTTGTGTATGAATGTTTTGTCTTCATGTGTGTATTCACACCACTTCTGTGCCTGGTGCCCATGGAGTCCAGAAGACAGCATCAGATCCTATGGCACTGTAGTTACAGATGGTTGTGAGCCACCATGTAGATGGTGGGAACTGAACTCTGATTCTCTGAGAGATCAGTAAGTCCTCTTAACCACTGAATTATTGAACCATCGAACCATCTCTCCAGCCCACTGCATATTATTTTAAAAAATATTTTGTTATTTTTATTTTATGTGTATGAGTGTATTGCCTATATGTATGTAAGTACACCCATATCATACAATGCCTGCAGAGGTCAGAACAGGGCGTTAGATTCCTTGAAACTGAAATTAAGGATGGGTGTTAGCTACCATGTTGTGGTGGTGGGAACTGAACTTGTGTCCTCCACAAGAGCAGCCAGTGCTCCTAACTGCTGGGCCATCTCTCCAGTCCCGATGATATGCTATTTTAATTTGCATGTGTAGGGTGTATGCCCATGTAAGTGTTCTTGTGTGCAGGTGTGTGTGTGCACCATGACTGGCTGGTTTTTGAAAATGAAATATATAGTTGCACTCATAGCGTGCTAAATCAAAAGCTGTACAACAATGAGAAACATGAGTGGGGCAAACTGCAAATACTAATGAAGACACTCATGAATACCCAGGTATCACTGAGCATCAAAAACCAACCTTTTGGGCTGGGTGTGATAGAGTGTGCCTTTAATCCCAGAGTTGGAGAGGCAAAGGCAGGTAGATCTCTGTGAGTTCCAGGCCAACTGGATCTACATTTCAAGTTCCAGGCCAGCCAGGGCTGCATAGTGAGACCCTGTCTGGAAAACAAAACAAAACAACAAAAACATTATTTTAGTCTCTTTCTTGTACATTACTCTGTATTCACTTTCTCTGTGTCTGATTGGATCTGTGGATTTTGTTTCATTTCCTGTGTGACATTTTCCTGAGATATATATCATTGGCTACAACTTTGAGGGTTGAACATCTTTCTAGGTGTCCATTACTAGTTCCTATGCAGCAAGGAAACTTCACTCCATACTTGAAACAACACACTACTGGCTCAGGCTGGTCTAGTATTCACTATGTACTTTTGTTCCTTTTAACTGTGACTTAGGCTATAGGATTTCCAGAACAGTATCCCTCTTCTTCCTTCCTTTCTTTCTTTCTTTCTCTTTCTTTCTTTCCCTTCCTTTCTTCCTCCTTCCTTCCTTCCCATCCTTCCTTTCCTTCCTTCCTTCCTCCTTCCTTCCTTCTTTCCTCCTTCCTTCCTTCCTTCCTTCCTTCCCTTCCTTCCTCCCTCCCTCCCTCCTTCCTTCCTTCCTTTCTTCCTTCCTTCCTTTCTTCCTTCCTTCCTTGCTTCCTTCCTTTCTTTTCTAATTAAGATAGTAAAATAGTGGCTGGAGAGATGTCTCAACAGTTAAGAGCACTGGTTGCTCTTGCAGAGGACCCAGGTTTGGTTCCCAGCACCCACAAGGAGGCTAACAACTATCTGTGACTCCAGTTCCAGGGGATCCCACACCCTCTTCTGATCTCCTCTGGCATCAGACATGCAAGTGGTGCACATACATACATGTAGGCAAACACTCATACATATAAAATAAACATTTTTAAAAAGATAATAGTAGGGCTGGAGAGATGGCTCAGTAGTTAAGAGCACTGGCTGCTCTTGCAAGGACCCAGGTTTAGTTCCCAGCACTCACGTGTCGGCTAACTGTTCTTAACTCCAGTTACAGGGGATTGCATCCATGTGGTGCCCTTACATACATTCAGGCAAAACACATAAAATAAAAATAAATACAGGCCTGCAATGTCGGTCAAAATGAGGAGACACAATGGAGGCAGATCGGAACTTCTGGGGTCGCTATGACCACAGTAACCAGCATAAGCTCAGCTGCCAGAATTATATGAAAAAGCAGACCTACTCGGTTAAGGGAAAGCGCCTAGGATGATTGGCCTTCTGCTGCTGCAAGCAAAGGGACTCGGAGATCAATCAGGCAGCAAAAGCAGAAAAGGGCAAATAAGAAGGAACCAAAGTAGCTCTGGGGCTTTGTGTCCAACCCTCTTGTCCTTTACCTGTGTGTGTTGGAGCCAGTCCCATCATGCTTTAGTTTCCTACTATGATGCATACAGGCCCCAGCACCCATGACAATTCCCTTTGCCCTGAGTCTGCAGCCAGACGCTTTGGGCTTCCTTCTCAGCCAGCCTCTCTGACCCTGGGCCACTCCTGGAGATGAAACATTTCACAGTGGTTTTTATTCCTGTGGGGCACACCCCAAAGTATTAAAAATAGCTTTGTAAAAAATAAACACATGCCAGGTGTGGTGGCGCACACCTGTAGTCCCAGAACTTGGGAGGCAGAGGAAGGCAGATCTCTGTGAGTTCAAGGCCAGCCTGGTCTACATAGTGAGTTCCAGGACAGCTGAAGCCACAGGGAGACCCTGTTTCAAAAAACTAAACAAATAAATAAAACAAGAACAAAAAAGCAACAAAAAGTGAATTTGTTATAAACAGTCTTCCCATGAATATTGTTTCAAAATCATCCATACTTGAAAACTTTGTAAAACCAGAAGTATCTCATTAGCTCACTTAATCCAAAAAGGGTTCATTACAACAACTTCATTTTTCCTTGTTTTTTCAAATTTTAATTACATTTTTTCATTTATTTGTGTGTGTGTGTACATGCCTGTGGACTTTTGCGTCACAGTGCACACAGAGAGGTCAGAGAACAACTTGTGAGAGTGAAATCTCTTCTTCTACCATGTAGGTCAGGTCATCAAGCTTGGCAGCAATTGCCTTTATCCGCTTACCTATCCCACCAGCCTGTTTCTTTTAGAGACTAATTTTTATATAGCCCAGACTGTCCTAGACCCCATATGTAGCCAAGGATAATCTTGAACTCCTGATTCTCCTCTACATCCACCTCCAAAGTGCTAGAATTGCATGCGTGTACCACCATGCCCTACTTTAAAAAAAAATTTATGTGTATGAGTGTTTTTACCTGCATGTAAGTGCCTTTGTGCATGCACTGCCTGCAGAGGCCAGAAGAGGGTGTCAGATCCCCTGGAACTGGAGTTATAAATGGTTGTTAGCTGCCGTGAGGGTGCTAGAAACCAAGCCTGGATACTCTGCAAGAGCAGTCAGTGCTTTTAACCACTGAGCCATCCCTCCAGCCCCATGCCTAGTTTTTAAATTTTATTTATTATTTATTTATTTATTTATTTATTTGGTCTTTTTGATACAGGGTCTCCCTGTAGCCCCAGCTTAAATTTTATTTTAATTAATTTAATTTTTTTTTTTTTGAGACAGTATCTTGCCTCAGGTTCATGATACTCAGGCCTCAGCCTCCTGAGTGCTGTACATCTATGCCAGACTCATTTAAACCACTCTGGAAGAAAACAGTATATATGCTTTTTCAAGTTATATCTATTCTATGACATGGGAAAGATGCTATTTTTCTATACTTACTGAAATTTTCAAACACGATAAAATTTAGTAATTTTTTTTTTTTTTTTTTTGGAGCTGAGGACTAAACCCAGGGCCTTGCGCTTGACCACTGAGCTAAATCCCCAACCCCCAAATTTAGTAATTTTACAAAGTATTTTAAACCTATCTCAATTCATTACAAAGGATGCAATGATAATTGAGTGAACATTAATAAGTAGCACAAATATATGGTCTCAGTTTTATTGAAATATAAACACCAAATAAGAATGGTATCTAGCCAGGTGTGGTGGTGAACACCTTTAATTCCAGTACTCAGGAGGCAGTGGCAGGGAAATCGCTATGAGATTGAGGCCACTTAGCGAGTTCCAGGCCAACTGGGGCTACATGGAGAAACTGTCAGAAAGAAAGAAAGAAAGAGAGAGAGAGAGAGAGAGAGAGAGAGAGAGAAAGAAAATTTTTTTTAAAGAGAAAGGGGGACTGGATAGACAACTTAGTGGTTAAGAGCATTGGCTGTTCTTGCAAAGGACCAGGGTTCAGTTCCCAGCACCCACATGGCAGCTAACAGCCATCCATAACTACAGTTCCAAGGGATCTGATGTCCTAATAAATAAAATATTTTTTAAATTTTCAAAATTTACTTATTTATATATGTATTTATTTATTAGTGTGTATATGTGTACACATGATGTGGGGCTCGTGTGGAGGTCACAAAACCCTGTTGAGTTGGTTCCCTTCTTCCACCTCCACATGGGTTCCAGGGATTGAACTTACATCATCAGACTTGGTTGGCAAGTGCCCACTGAGCTTTCTCACCAGCCCTTCTTCATATTCTTCAATGTATTCAGCATGCTGGAATACTTACTGTTATATTATCTAAAAATTTCACTTACATATTTTCTTTAAAATGACAGATTTAGATAGTGCGGCATTTGCAAAAGGGTAGAACAGAGCTGTGGAACAGCACAGAGACCCCAGAAACTGTCTTGAACAAGTCTGTTCCACTGATGTTTCTTCTGTTTCTGTTTTTTTTTTGAGACAAGGTCTCACTCTAGCCCAGGCAGACCTGAAATTCACGATGTTGGCTTCAAACTTCTGGCAATCCTCCTGTCTCCACCTCCTAAGTGCTGGGATTATAGGCATGAGCCACCATGCTTGCTTTTTTTCCCTGCTTTTTCCTTATAAAAAATAAGCAATAGCAAGAATTTATTGCTTGTTGGATTTCAATGTGAGAATTTCCCCCATTAAAAAAAAAAACAAAACATATGTGACATTTCTGACCATGAAGAATCTCATTCTGTCTCCTGGACACAGAGACTGCTCTCCAGAGAAGACATCTATGGTAAAGCAGCTGTGCACTTGTCATTAGATCAGTAACAGGGTCTGACTGGATCTCTCTGAGCCATGACTGCCCCTGGACTGAATGGGGTATTTATCACACTATTGTGGATAAATCAGCTGACTGTCATGCAGAAGGCCCTAGAGCCTGTCAATTAGCTCCTGTCCATTAGCCCTTGTCCAAACACAAACACTCTGGCAGTCACGTTATCAGTGTCCTCCAGACCCTGGAAGTGTGATCAGGCATGAGCTTGCTGTCTCCTACCATCCCTCATCTCCACTTGAACAAACTGTCAGTTAATCAGCTAATGTGGCTAAAAATGCTTGAAGCTGAAAAAATGCTCAGCTGGGCTATTATAATAACAAGCTGTTGGGCCCCCTCCCTGCAGCCCCTTCTTTTCCAAAGTCTACCCGCAAGACTCCTCTTTAGTCAAACAGAAAACTACACAGGGGGCCAAGAGAGATGGCTCAGCAGGTAAAAGCACTTGATGTCAAGCCTGACCACCTGAGTTTGATACCCTGGACCTACATGGTGAATGGAGAGAACCAACTCTTACAAACTGCCCTCTGACCACCACACTGCATGTGTGCTAACACACAACTCACAAACAATAAGTAAATGTAATAACTTTAAATTTTTTATTTATTTTCTTATTTGTATGAGTGTTTTTCCTGCATGTATGTAAAGTGCACCCATGACATGCAATGCTCGAGAAGATCAGAAATTGGTGTCGGATCCCCTGGAACTGGAGTTACGGACAGTTGTTAGCTGCCATGTGGATACTGGGAATTGCACCCTGGGTCATCTACAAGAGTAGCCAGTGCTCTTAACCCAAGTCATTTCTCCAGCCCCTAATAATTTTTTTAAACCAATTTCATTTTTTAAAAAAGAAAAAGTAGCCGGGCATGGTGGCGCACGCCTGTAGTCCCAGCACTTGGGAGGCAGAGGCAGGAGGACCTCTGTGAGTTCAAGGCCAGCCTGGTCTACATAGTGAGTTCTGGGACAATGGGGGCTACAGGGAGACCCTGTCTCAAAAAAAAAACCTGATCCCCCCAAGCAGCTCCCAAGGTGCCCAAAGTTACTGAAATTTAGTGCAGTTTCGCCAATGTCAAAATAGCAGCTTCTCCAAGATGCCCAGGGCAAACACATGTCCCTCTTGTCCACTTCCCCTCTCCAAAAGGTCTCTCCATGACTACAACTGACAGTACCTGATCTCACTTGGTTATTTAAACAGTCTTTAAAGCCCGCTCCAGGAGAGTGAGCTGCACAATTTTCAGGGACCACTTTGGGGCAATCCCACTATGCTTCTCAAGGCTCCTTAGGGAAGAGCTGGAGTGTCTTCTGTTTCTTCCTGCATTTCTGTCATCCTCACCCATTTCCATCCCGAAGGTCAGTTCTCACAGTTTCCTGGATTGTCCCACCAGAATCCTCCCCATCTCTCAATTAATTCTGTTCCCATTGCAGTCAGAGGATCACTTAAAGGCATAATTATGACTCTGTCGCCTCCTGCCTAAGAGTGTTTGATGACATTCATAGACTAAATCTGAACTTCTTAACTTCGCAGTCAAGCCCATGCTGACTGTCTCAGGCCATTTCCCTTTCCCCATCTGTGTCTTGGGCTTATGGGTCTCTGTGTCCAGGTTATACCTTTTCTTTCCTCCTGTGTTCATGAAAAACCTTTCCTTGATCATCTAACCAAATGTGACCTCTTTCAGCAAGCTTGCCATTAAACTCCAGAGCACTTTGCTTGTTATTCCTTTGGACCTATTCTGCTTTATATGCTCCTTATTAATGTACAGATATTCTTTCTTCCACGGACAGTGGGAATCTTTTTTTTTCTTTGTCTTTTTGAGACAGGGTCTCCCTGTAGCCCCACCTGGCCTGGAACTGTCTATGTAAACTAGGCTGGCCTAGAACTCACAGAGATTTGCCTGCCTCTGCCTCCCAAGTGCTGGGATTAAAGGTATGCGCCACCACGCCTGGTGACAATGGGCATCTTAAAAACATTCCATAGCTTAGTACATAGCAAATTGTAAGTGCTGGCAATCATACAGCAATGGTGATCAAACTCTAGCAAAGAGACCATAAGTAGCTAACAAAAAAATAAATTAGAGGAAGGTAAGTAGAATAGATTTAAGAAAAATGATTGGGAGACAAACAGGTTTGTACATGCCCATAATCCTAGTACTTGAGAAGCAGATAAAGGTTAAGGCCAGTCTGAGCTATATAGCAAGACCTTGTCTCAAGAAAACAAAATACAGGGGCTGGAGAGATGGCTCAGTGGTTACGAGCACTGACTATTCTTCCAAAGGGCCCAGGTTCAGTTCCCAGCACTCACATGGCACGAACAACTGTTCATAACTTCAGTTTTTGTGGATCTGACATCTCTTTCTAGTCTCCCCAGGCATTACAAAACACTGTTGAACTTACCCATAGGCAAAAGACTCATACATATACAAAATAACTAAAAATAAACATGGTGGCACACACCTTTAGTCCCAGCATTTGGAAGGTAGAGGCAGGTGGTCTCTGTGAGATGGAGGCCAGCCTGGTCTACATAGTGAGATCCAGGCCAGCTCAAAAAGACCAAAACAGAAAGTAATTAATTAAAAAATAATATAAATAAATAAATAAAACCCCCCAAATCATGGGCTAACGAGATGACTCAGTGATTAAGAGCACCTGCTGTTTTTCCAAAGGACCTGAGTTTGGTTCCCAGCTCACAGCTACCTGAAACTCAAACCCCAGAAGATCCAATACACTCTTCTGTTTCCTTCAGGAATCCACAAGCATGGATACACACACATACACACACACACACACACACACACACACACACACACAAATACACACAAATTAAAAAAAAAAACATGACAAGGTTCAAAGATACTAAAAGTGACAATGTTACAAATCACTGCTGATTTAATGTTAATCAAATATTTAAATAAAGTGTTTAGCTATAAAAAAAGAAAGTCTCAGGTCTTTCTCTTTTATTACAGGGAAGGCTTTAAGGAGGTTTTAGGGAGTACAATCATGTTGTTAGCTAATAGTCTATCTGCCTCTTAAGAGTGGGATAAGATTGGCTCAAATCTTCATTACCAAAAATGTTCCAAAGATTATTGAAAAATCCCTAGAGCAATTACATTGCCATGATCACCTCTGGCCCTGGCTCTGAGTCTTTTGCTTGCACTATCTGGATTTAGCTGCTAGATTGCCTCCCACAGCATATGAGGCATGCACGTTCTTTCCCTTTCAGTAATGACCGTGTTTTCAAATGACCAAAATTTCTTACCAGAAGTTTTTGTTGCCAAATTTTATATAGAAACTATAGAAAACTTCCCAAATGTAATATTAGCTACGCTTGTTATTCAAAGTCTTTCCAGGGGCTGGGAAGACGGCTCAGTGAGTAAAGTTCTATTTGTTGCACAAGCTTGAGGACCTGAGTCTGGACCCACATATAAAGTAAGGCTTTGAGCTGAAGAGATGGCTCAGCGATGAAGAACACTGGCTGTTCTTGCAGAAGACCTGGATTCGAATCCCAGCACCCACATAGCAGCTAACGACTGACCATGATTCCAGCTCCATGGGATCTGATAGCCTCTTTTGACCTCCAAAGGCATTGCATGACATGAGTTCACTAACACACATGCAGACAATACACATAAAATAAAAATAATAAATATTTTTTTAAAAAGCCAGGCTTGGTGGCATATGCCTATAATCCCAGTGCTGAGAGACAAAGACTGGAGAATCCCAAGGGATCTCTGAAAAGCCAATCTAAGGCAAAGCAGTGAGCTCTGGTTTCAGTTAGAGACCCTGTCTCAAAAAAAAAAAAAAAGAGCAGTAGAGGAAGACACTAGACATTGAGTTCTGGCCTCCCTGTGTGCACACACACATTTAGTTTTAATTCTTGTGATCATTCTAGATGTCATTTTTTTATGTTGAATTAGCTTAATGATGCCTTCCTTAAGTTTTATGTAGGATTCTATGAGTGTACATTTAGTTGTGCTGTCATGGAGCAATGCATCTCTTAATTCCATATACCATATGTAGAACCCTCATGGATTATTTTCACTTAGAGTTAATAACCTGAAATTCTAGGTTGTTTAACCCACCATCCAATCTTAAGAAACAGAGTCTCACTATGTAGATCTGACTGATCTGGAACTCGCTATGTAGACCAGGCTATCTTCTAACTCATAGAGATCTGCCCACTTCTGCCTCCTGAATGCTGGGATTAAAGGCATGTGCTTCCACACCCAGCCTTGACTAATCATTTAAAAAATGTTCAAAAGCCTACTGAAACACACACACACACACACACACACACACACACACACACGTGTATAGCTAAAAGCTATATAACAAAAAACATAGTGCCAGGCAAGGGAATTGTTAGGATAGTCCAAGAGGCTCCCAAAATAACACAGGCAGTCCTTGATTACCTCCAAGAACTTGAAGGTAAGACCCTATTTCTGAAAACCAGAAATACTTCAGGAATAGGATTTGGAGCAATCAAGCTAGAACTGACCTGGAAACCTCTTCCCTGCTAAAGGAAAAAATCAATCAATGATCCTACTTAGCTATAAAGTCTATGAACCACAGCAATGACTAGAAAATAATGTCTATTAGCGTAATAGTGGCACTTTTATCTTGAGGGTAATCAACAGCTGTCTAACTGGACTTAAGGCCTGCTCAGTGGAAGGGAACTCATGAGTGCTACTGTAAGCATAGCCAAATACTATGGCATAGACCTTAGAGAAAAACCCACTTTCATCACATCCTAGACCAAGTAATTTTTTTTTCTTTTTTGGTCTTTTGGAGACAAGGTCTCCCTGTAGCCCCAGCTGGCCTGGCACTCATTTTGTAGACCAGGCTGGCCTTGATTTCAGAGATCTGCGTGCCTTTGCTGCGACTAAAGGCATGCACCACCACGCCTGGCAAGACCAAGTAATTTCTTACTGTATTCTAAATATGTATCCTTGAGGGCTGGAGAGATGGTTCAGTGGTTAAGAGCAAATGACTGCTCTTGCAGACACCTGGGTTCTGTTCCCAGCACCCACATGGTGGCTAACAACCATCTGTAAATCCAGTTTCAGGGGATCTGACACCTTCTTTTGACCCCTGTGGGCATTGCATAACATGGGTGCACTTACATACACACATGTAAAATAAAAATAACAAAGTATTTTTAAAATAAATAAATATGTATTGTTATATTTACAGGCAAGTGTACCTCTCACCACTTATTAAAGGAGCTTTAGCAACAGATGGAAACTATCACAAAGTTCCACTACTGGTTAAAAGCAGAGAATAAGTATCTGTGAGTTGCCCAGCCCTAAGTGACACATCTACAATGCAACCCCTACACCTAAGGTTCAGGGAACAGAGGGTGGAAAGATTCTAAAGGCCAGGGGTGGTGACTACAAGGAAACAGAATTTACCAGATAACTGGGAAGTTACTCATTTGAACTCACAGCATGCTTAAGACCTTTGCAAGTTTAAACAAGACAAATGCCCAACATAGACGCAGGGAAGTGGGTAAGAAGCTCAGCGTTAGCTAAGGAACTATTGACAACCCATCACTGCTGGGAGAGGGAGAGTCTGGTTTCTTTTTTTTTTTTTTTTAAGTCTTTTTGAGACAGGGTTTCCCTGTAGCCCCAGCTGTCCTTGAATTCACTATGTAGACCAGGCTGGCCTTGAACTCCCAAAGATCCTCCTGCCTCTGCCTCCCAAGTGCTGGGATTAAAGGCATGCACCACCACGCCCACACAGCGAGTCTGATTTAAGGGTGTGATGTTAGATATGGCACTAGTGGATGGACCCACACGGAAGGGCATTTGGGGACACAAATTTGACACGATAGGCCTTAATGTATATAACAGAGTACATTAAATCTGGTGAGAGGACTATAAGAGGGATGCCAAGGGGGCAGGAGGTCTAAATATGATCAAAATATACTGCATGAAATTTGAAAAAATTAAATTTAAAAAAAGAGGAAAAAAAAGATGGAGAGTGGTAGAGGAAGATCTCTACATTATCTCTGGCTTCCACATGTGCACACACATACAAAACATCCATACACAAAAAAGGAAGGAAGGAAGGAAGGAAGGAAGGAAGGAAGGAAGGAAGGAAGGAAGGAAGAAGAAAAGAAGTCCTCCTAGCTGGGCATGGCCTATAATCTCAGCACTTGGTAGTCTAAAGCAGGATTTTGAATTCTAGGCTTCCCTGGGCTACATGAGACCCTATCTCAAATAACAAGAAAAGCCAGGCATGGTAATTCTCATCTGAAATCCTAGCACTTAGAAACCTAAGGCAGGACTGCTCTGGATTCCAGGTTGGGCTACATTGTGAGTTCCCAGCCATGCTAGGCTAAATAAAATCCTGTCTCAGAAAAACCAATTTAGAGCTGCTAAGATTGCTCACTGGGTAACACTACTTTCCCCAAAAGCCTGATGACCTGAGTTGGAACCTCAGAATCCATGGTAAAAGGAGAGAGCCAACTCCCAAAAGTTGTCCTTTAACTTCCTTTTATGTGCTATGGCATGTGTGTGCCCACAGTCTCACACACACCATATACCCCCACACATAAATTTAAAATTTTTTTAAAAAATTAATCCAGGAGGCTGAGGTAGAAGGAGAATCCAAGGCCAAGCCAGCTTGGGTTACAGAGTGACACCTTTTTTTTTTTGGTCTTTTTGAAGCAGAGTCTCCCTGTAGCCCAGGCTGTCCTAGAACTCACTATGTAGACCAGGCTGGCCTTGAACTCATAGAGATCTGCCTGCCTCTGCCTCCCAAGTGCTGGGACTGCAGGAATGTGCCACCATGCCCAGCTGAGTGACACCTTTAAAAAAAAAAAATTATTTGTGTATATGTGTGTGTGTGTACATACCAGTACCACAGCACATATGTAGAGGTCAGAGGGCACTTTCAGGACCTAGTTCTTTCTACCATCCATGTGACCATGTAGGTCCTGGAAACTGAAGTCTTCAGGGTTGGTAACAAGTGCTTTTATCTGCTGTGTCATTGCACAAGCTCTACAACAAGAAGGGGTT
>NW_008333791.1:627172-668411 GCF_000622305.1 Nannospalax galili
GGGGAGAGGGTGGAGGAAGTTGAAAAAAATGAAAAAGAAAAAATAGTAAAAATAACCCCAGCACTCAGGAGGCAGAGGCTAGCAAGGGTATATAGCAAGACCTTGTCTTTAAAAAAAAAAGAAAAACAAAACAAAAGCTAGTGAAAAATCAACATTCTTGGGGTTAGAGAGGTGGTTCAGTAGTTAAGAGCACTGGCTGCTTTTGTAGAGGACCCAGGTTCAGTTCCCAGCATCTTCATGGTGGTTAACAGTGATCTGTAACTCCAGTTCCAGGGAGGCTAGCAAGGGTATATAGCAAGACCTTGTCTTTAAAAAAAAAAGAAAAACAAAACAAAAGCTAGTGAAAAATCAACATTCTTGGGGTTAGAGAGGTGGTTCAGTAGTTAAGAGCACTGGCTGCTTTTGTAGAGGACCCAGGTTCAGTTCCCAGCATCTTCATGGTGGTTAACAGTGATCTGTAACTCCAGTTCCAGGGGATCAATGCCCTCTTCTGTTGTCTGAGGGCATTGCATGCGCATGGTACATTTACATATATGCAGGCAAAACGCTCGTACATACAAATAAAAATAAATTAAAAAAAAAAAATCAAGCTGGGTGTGGTGGCACATGCCTTTAGTCCCAGCACTCAGGAGGCAGAGGCAGAGGCAGGCAGATCTCTGTGAGTTCAAGGCCAGCCTGGTCTACATAGTGAGTTCTAGGCCAGCTGGGGCTACAGGGAGACCCTGTCTCAAAAAGACCAAAAAAAAAATTTTCAAAACTTTTTTTGAAAAAAAATTGTAATTTATTATCACCTTTCTTGAAAGCATTTTGCATATATATGCATATAAAAAGCCTTAAAAATATTTTGGTCTAGGATGGGACAGGGGCACAAGATGTCTATGATGCTAGCAACTGGAAGGCAGAGGCAGGAGGATCATCATAAGTTTGATATCACCCTGGTTTCATACCAAGTTCAAGTTAGCCAGGGCTGCACAGTGAGACCCTGTCTCAAAAAAAAAAAAAAAAGGCTAGGCGTAGTGGTATATGCCTTTATGCCTTTAATACCAGCACTAGGAGGTAGAGATAGGTACAGATCTCTTTGAGGTCAAGGCCAGCCTGGTCAACATAGTGCAACCCTGTCTCAAAAACAAACAAACAAAAAAACCTACAAGAGCATCCAGTGCTCTTAACTGCTGAGTTCTCTCCTATCACATGGACTCTGGGGACTGAACTCAGGACATCAGGAAAGCTAGCCCACATCATAGCATTTTTATTTTTTTGCTCTTTTTGAGACAGCGTCTCCCTCTGGTCCCAGCTGTCCTGGAACTCACTCTGTAGACCAGGGTGGCCTTGAACTCACAGAGATCCACCTGCCTCTGCCTCCCAAGTGCTGGGACTAAAGGCGTGCACCACCACGCCTGGCCTATCATCATTTTTAAAAAAGATTTGTTATTTGGTGCGCCAGCACGTACTTGCTATGGAATGCCTGCATGTGGAGGCCTGAGGACAACATTCCGAGAGTTATTTCTCTCCTTCGACCACCTTGTTTTTCAGGCAGAGTCTCTCTGCTGTTTGTGCCACTGCAGTTGCATGCCCTAGCTTCCCAACAATTCTCCTGTCTTTACCTCCCATCTTGCCATAGGAGTGCTGGGATTATAGACTTGAACCACTGCATCCAGTTTTTAAAAATATTTTATTATTTTTATTTATTTTACGTATGAGCATGTTGCCTGCATATATGTCAGTGCACCCGTGTTGTGTAATGCCCACGGAGGTCAGAAGAGGCCAGCCTGGTCAACATAGTGCAACCCTGTCTTAAAAAGAAACAAACAAAACCTCCCATAATTTTTGGTTCTTTTAAAAAATATATTTTATTAGCCGGGCGTGGTGGCACACGCCTGTAGTCCCAGCACTCAGGAGGCAGAGGCAGGCAGATCTCTGTGAGTTTAAGGCCAGCCTGGTCTACATAGTGAGTTCCAGGACAGCTGGGGCTACAAGGAGACCCTGTCTCAAAAAGACCAAAAAATATATATTTTTTTTTATTTACTTTATTTTATGTGTATAAATGTTTAGCTTGGATGTATGTAAGTACACCCATGTGTGAAATGCCCTTGGAGGCCATAGGGTGTCAAAACTCCTAGAACTGGAGTGATGGATGGTTGTTAGCCACCATGAGGGTGCTGGGAATCAAACTCAAGACCTCTGCAAGAGTAGACAGTGCTCTTAACTGCTTAGCCATCTCTCCAGCCCCTGCATCCAGTTTAAAAATAATATTTATTTTATTTTTAATCATGTGTATATGTGTATGTGTCTGTGTGTGAGTATGTACACATGAATGTGAGTGCCTGAGGAGGTCAGAGGCATCAGACCCAGGAGCCACCTGGAGGTGGCTGTGAGAAGCCTGACATGGTGTTGGCAATTGAACTCAAGTACTCGTGCTTGGGTAGCAGGCACTTTACTCTTTACTAAGCTATAACCCCAGACCCAGAAACATTTTTTTATATCTTAAAATATTTTCCCAACCAGGTGTAGTGGTACATGCCTTTAATCCCAGCACTCAGGAGGCAGAGGCAAGTGGATCTCTGTGAGTCTAAGACTAGCCTGGTTTACATAATGAGTTCCAGGCCAGCTGGGGCTACAGGGAGACCCAGTCTCAAAAAGACAAAATAAAATAAAATAAAATAAAATAAAATAAAATAAAACAAAACTTTTTCCCAGAGCTGGGGAAATGGCTATACAAGCAAGACCTGAGTTCAAATACCCAAAATTTACATAAAAAGCTAGGTGTGGCTGCACTTGTGTACTGGGGGTTAGGGGAAGACAGTGGGATTACTGAGGCTTTCTGGCTGCCAGCCTAGCTCAAAGTTCATTGAGAGACCCTGGGAGAGTGAGGCAAGGAGTGATAGAGAACAACCAATGTCCTCCTCTACATGCCCCCACATCCACATTCACATATATCACACATACATGAAAGGAAGGCAGAGAGGGAGGGAGGGAGGGAAGGAAGGGATAAGAGGAAACTCAGCTTTTTCCCCAACTACCCATGGGAAGATCAATTCTTTTTTTTTACCCTTTTTATTGAATATTTTTTGATTTTCATACAATATAATTTAATGGTATTTAGATCCCTTCCCTTATCCACACTCGCCCTTATTGCCTCCCACCCAATTTAATGTATTCTATTATACATACATACACACACACACACACACACACACACACACACATACACATATGGTCTATAGAGTCTAATTTGTGTCTCAAAATGTCCTTCAGTGTCCACAGGGTCTTGGTTAATCTACCAAGAATCCCATCTTTGAAAGAGACTGTCTCTGTTCCTCCCATCTGTTGTCACAATTCCTTAGGTGGGATTGGAGGCCTGCTTACCCACTTATGTCTATGCTGAGATTTTGTCTGGTTTGAGGTTGCACGGGACTTCTGCACGCTTGTCACTGTTGCTATGAGTTCATATGAGTGATTTTTTGAGACAGGGTCTCACTTACGTAGCCATGATTGGTTGGACTGGAACTCAATCTGTAGACCAGTCTGACCTTGAACTCACAGAGGTCCACTTCCGTCTGCCTCCTGAGTTCTGGGATTAAAGGCACACCACCACACCCAGACAACACTTATAATAAATCATCAGTCCTCTTTTTTTTTTTTTTTTGGAAAAAATCCAGCACTTCATCATGTGGTGCTTTTTTAAAAATATTTATTTACTTATCTGGGTGTGTGTGTGTGTGTGTGTGTGTGTGTGTGTGTGTGTGCCCTCAAGTGCCACGGCACATGTATGGAAGCCAGAGGACTACTTGCATCTCTCCTGCTATGTGGATTTCTGGGATCAAACTTAGGTCAGCAGGCTTGGCTATAAGTGTCCTTATATACCAAGCCATCTTGCTATCCCCCCCCCCCTTTTTTTTCCTTTTAAGTAAAATAGAATCTAGGGAGAAAATATAATCTTGTGATAATGCTGATATGAAAATGAGCAGGCACTAGGCTTCTAACTAGTATTATGCCCGGGCACTCAAGTCCTAGGATGACCAAGGCAAAGATTGTGGCCTATGGTGTGTCCACAGGAAGCCCAGCCTGCCATTTGGGGGGCTCTGTGGTCACATTCTGTCTACAAGCCCCTCAGGGTTTTCCTTACTGCAGACAGTGGCTGATTGCCAGGAACTGCTGGCTAGGAGTCCAGGAACAACATTATGCTTCTAGGATTATAAAAACGGCATCACCTCCAGGAAGCTTTTTCTATTTCCTTCCCTGACCCCCACTATCTCTCCAGACTACATTGCTCCCACTAGGAACCTTGGACCTGGTACTTTCCCTGTCCTCTTAGCTCAAATGTCATCATTGATGATGATACTGATACTGAGAGATGACATCACACCCAGACCTTTATCCACAATTTGTCTCTGCCACTTAATTCCTAAGCCTCAGTTTCCTCAGCTATAAAGTTGGAAAGGTGATCTCAATGGCACAGAGTATTGTCCCCCTCCCTGAGTTCTTGTTAGGGACAGTCTGACAACCCAATCTCTGAACTGATATGACTGCAGCCAAAGAAACAGCCTGGCACTCCAGGGCAATATATGGAGACACACCTGGCCCTGCCCAGTGGTGACAACAGCCTCCACCACAGCATCTTCCAGATCACCAATCAGCTAAAGCCAGAGAACAGCCAGTCAGCGGTGGCTAATGGTACCCCTCGAATCCCTGGATATAGTAACTGCCAGGTTCCGGGATTAAAGGACCCCAGTTACTAAGATCTGTAGCTTCTTGAGTCTTTCGCTTTTCTGAATCCTTCAGAAAGAGTAAGCTCCCCCTTTATTCTTCTTGTATCTTTTCTAACCATGCTTTCCCCAGCACTCTAGACGTCACCAACATTTTAGGTCTCTTTAGGTCTCTTTATTCTTTCTTTAAAGTTCCCCTTCTGGCCACCTCACAGCTAGTTTATCGCCTGACCTCCACACCAGCTTAAAATGGCATGGCTTTTTTCTAAGCCGTGCCTTTTTTTCTTCTCTAGTCCATTTTCCTCCTCCAGGCAGCAGCTGAGATTTACAGTTTGCCTGCCCTAAGGGCTTTTCTTTTAAACTCATAGAATGCCCTTAAGCTTTAAAAAAATGTCCACAAGTATGGCCATAGGCATGTCCAGAACCTAACTCGCCCCCGCCCACACACATGTACTACTCCTCTTATCTCGGAAAATAGTTCCAGTGAAGACCTAAGCTGTAAATAAGTACAGCATCCTCACACTTCCTGCTAGAGTTTGGATCTTGAATGTCTCCCAAAGGTCCATGTGTTCAAAGCTTGTTCCCCAGCCTGTAGGGAATTGGGGAATAATGGAACTGTTAGACCACTGGAAGCATGCTCTTGAAGAGAATATTAGGACTCCCAGTTCCTTCTTTCCTTTCTCTTCTGGCAGCCTTTAGGTAAATAGGCCTCCCTCACTACCTGCTCCCTTCATAATACACAGCACAAATACAAAGCAGCAAGCAGGGCTAGCACCATGCACTAAAAACTCTAAAACCATAAGCTAAATCTTTCGTCTTTTTTTTTAAAGCAATTTAAATATATATATATTATTTTTTTATGTGTATGAGTGTATTGCCTGCATGTATGTGAGTGTACCTGTGCCGTGCAATGCCGTGGAGGTCAGAAGAGGGCTATGGATTTCCCTGGAACTGGAGTTAAGGATGGTTTGTAGCCACCATGTGGGTGCTGGGAATCAAATCCAGATCCTATGCAAGAGCAGTCAGTGCTCTTAACCACTGAGCCATCTCTCCAGCCCCCATCTTTCATCTTTTCAAGTTTATTGCCTCAGGTATTTTGTCAGAGTAACAGAAAGCTGACTAACCTTCTTCTCATTTCTTCATTCAATCCATCACTAAAACCTACCTCTCAGATCTTTTCTTTTCATCCAGAGGCCACCACTGTAGTTCCTGCTATTATTCCTTTTCCCTATGGCACTGCCTCCTCTTTACAAGTCTTCCTGCCTCCACAAGGCCTCTCAGAGAATCTAGCTCCGGCTTCTGCTGAAGACCTTTCAAGGGCTATCAGTATAACTAGCCTTGTTAACTTCAAGACCCCACCTTGTCCCCATCTGGCCCTGCTCAGCTTTCTAATCTCATCTTCTACTCCCTAACTCACACTTAATAGCTTCCTCAAATCCCTGTCCTCTCTCACCTACCTAATTTTGCCCAAGTTATTCCTTCTCTTGCTAACACGCTTCTCCCCATCCCCGTTTTCCTCCTGCTCCTGTTTTAAGACTTAGCTTGGATTTCTACTCTTCCAAATTTTTTCTCTACCATGCCTCAAACTCGGCCGTGTTCTCATTGCCACAGTTCCAAACACATCTTAAACTCCTTTAACTCTCACAACACACCATGTGGGGAGCAATTCCTGTTATTTTTATTTTACGATAAGAAAAAAAGAGGCTTAGTGAAGTTGGAGAAAAATTTCCAAGGCCAAACATTAAGTGGCTCAGCAGTGCTGAAACCCAAATCTATTTAATTTTTGGTAATGAAAGAGCTGTATTTGTTTTCTTTCTTTTCTTGTCTTGTTTGCTAGCAAAGGAGTTTCCCCATGTTACCCGGGCTGGCCTTGAACTAGGCTCAAATTATCTGTCCTTAGCCTCAGTCTCCAAGAGTAACTGAGAGTAGAGACGATGCCTCTGCATTCATGGCGTGTTTTCTGGTTATAAAGACACCCAGGAAGAAGTACGCAGCACTGTCTTCTCACGCGCAATAGACAAAGCATGCATCTTTACGCCTTCATGTAGAAGCACTCGTCACCACAGCCAGTTCCACAGTTCTGCTTCCAGAAACTGGAGCCCACACATTCCCTTCTTCCTGCCCCCAGCAAGTCCCCAGGGAGAGGTAAGAAAGCCCTCCAGGGCAGGAATGAGTCGAATCAGCTCTTAGTTTGAGGCAGCCCTTTAGAGGTCTGAGGATTTCAGAATCTTTCACCCCATCAACTTAAACCCACTCCCCAGCCCCAAACCTCTAAATCTTCCCTAACAAATATTATCAGTCAGGAACAGACCAGGGTCCTGCCTGCTCTCAGTGCCTAACCACACCCACCACTGCCCGCCCTACTATTATGGCTCCTCGGTAGGTCCAAAGAGTTTTCCACTCCATGCCTGGCATCCCCACAGGGCTACTAATCTCGCTAAGGAATTCCTACCTTCAGTCCCATCCCTAAACCCTGGCCACAGAGGCGGGATCCCTCACCAGGAAGGAACCCCCATCTCAGACCCTGGCGCCTTAAGGTCAGGACCGAGAGAGGCACTTGCAGCCAGGCCCTGGCGCCGGGTGCACCTTGCTTTACTCAAAGAATAAATCCGGAGCCTGGAATAAATCCGGAGCGGATTTGCATCACTGCACCACGAGGAAGGCTCCAGGCTACAAAGCTCCAAAGCTGGGCGGAGGAAATCATCCTTCCCAGCCACCGGGGTCGCAGAGACTGCACACTGGCCTTGAAACTTGGGTTGTAAGGTGGCAGCTAGGAACCTCCTCTTCTTTATCTAGGCCAGACCTCAAGTTGGGGCCTATGTCTTCAAGGGTTTAGGGAGATGGGAGAAGAGGCCTCATTGTGTGTGTGTGTGTGTGTGTGTGTGTGTGTGTGTGTGTGTAGAATGAAAAAAAACAATCCTGGAGATAGAGTTTAACACCCTCCCACCCCCGACCCCCCAATGGGTGATGAAGAATCATCCAGCTGTGTGATCTCAGGTTGCCCTGGCAACTAACCTCTGGAGCCCTCACATCTTTGGGGCCTGCATCTTAGTAACAACTACTGTGCTCACAAAATACAGCGTAAATAAACCCTTAAGTCTTGGCCTGGCTCTCCAATTTACCTTCCTCAGACTTCTACCCGCCTCATCCTGTTCTTAGGAAAATCCCTTCCCCCTTTGCATCAGCTAAAAGTTTGCCAGTTCCTTAAGCCTTATCCTAAAAGCCTCTGCACTGGGCTTGGTGGCACACACCTGTAATCCTAGCACCTTGGGAGACTGAGATAGAAAGATTTCAAGACCAACCTGGGCTACAAAGCGAGTTCCAAGCCAACTGTAACTACATAGTGAGACCCTGTCTCAAAAGAAAAAAAAAATGACCAGGATCAGGACTAGGATTGATTCTAGGGGAATGTCTGGCACCAAATGGGGACAGTGGTGGCTGCTGTGTGACCTTTAGCAAGTTTGTTCTGTCTATAGATCTCAGACTCCTTCCTTACTCTTATAGTGAAGGATCTGAATGAGATGACCTCCAGGGTTGCCTCCAGCCCTGACCCTGTGAGCCAGTGATTTCCTGACTCTCCCAGCCTCTTCAGATGACCCAACCTTGGGAAAGATTCAGGAGTACGTCTGAAATCCTCCCACCTCCTTTGGATCAGTTAATAGAGGCAGTTGTGCAAGGTTGCTAGAAACCTCAAGATGGTGGATCTAGTATCAACACATCCTGATACTGTCCTAATGGGAAGATCCCACTGCCCCAGGCTACTGAGCACCAACTGGGAGGGAGAATCAGATCATCCCAGAAAGCTGCAAAACTTCCACTTACAGTCCCTTCTCAACAAGTATCTTCAGAAGCAGCCTCTAAACACAAGAGGACCAGCTCAGAACCACCCTACTGTCTACTCAACCTCTCATCTCCAGCTACCTCCAACAAACAGTTCAGTTTTTGGTTCACAACACAAGAACCAGTCAGCACTTACCACACACTTATCCTGAATGGAACTCATCACCTCTCAGGCTTGGCCACTTGGACCACTACTCCCTGAAACTCTCATTACCTACTGAAACCACATGAAACAGTGCTAATCTGAAACCACAGTCCTCAGATTCACATAGAATCTGAGTTGCAATACCAGTTCTATTACACCCTTGCTGGATAATCTCAGGCATGTTATTTACCCTCCTTGAGCCTCAGTCCATTAATCTATTAACAGCCATTAATCTATTAACAGAGAAATGAGGACTAGGGAGAATAGCTCAGTATAACATGGATACATAGTCTGTCCAAGAGGCCCTGGGTTCAATCTGCAGGGAAAAAAAACAGTGGTGGTGAACATTTTATTTTATTTTATTTTTTGGTCTTTTTGAGACAAGGGTCTCCCTGTAGCCCGAGCTGTCCTGGACCTTACTATGTAGACCAGGCTGGCCTTGAACTCTCAGAGATCCACCTGCCTCTGCCTAATGTGTATGAATGGTTTACAGTGCGTGCGCCACCAGGCCCGGCAAGTGGTGAACATTTTATAAGGGTTATGAAAACACCAGCATAAGAATGTCAAATGTGAACATTATTCCTGTTTGCTGTTTCTTTCATTCTCTCTGGAAGCTACTTAACACTTTCCTTGAAAACTAAGTATGGAGATATCTGAGGCCAGAACTTCTTTGGACAAAATCAGAATTAAACGACATTAGATCCTGCCCTATGGACCCAATTACAGATTTCAAAAAAAGGCAAAGAAAGATTGAGTCCCAGAGAAGTGACAGGATTTGCCACAGGTCACACAGTAGGTGTCAGTAGGTAGAACGGCAGGCAAGGACAAGGGAGCAAAATAGGGGTGTGAGTAGAGGTCAGATGAGAGGTACTGATCTGAATCCACAGACAGACAGCTGATTAAGAAGACCTTCAGCTGACATTACCCTAGGCATGGTTGTGCACACCTTTAATCCCAGAACTCTGGAGGCAAAGGCAGGTGGATCTCTGTGCATTAGAGACCAGCCTGATCTAGATAGCGAGTTTCAGGCTAGCTGGAGCAACAGGGAGACCCTGTCTCAAAAAGACTGTCGAAAAGACTAAAAAAAAAAAAAAAAAAAAAAAAACTAAATATTTTTTTAAAATAATCAAAAGGCTCTTTACTGTGGGCTCCTATAAAATTAAATTAAATTAAATTAAATTTTAAAAAATACTTCTTATTCTAAAAGAGATAAACCAGGGTATAAAAAGAATCACTTTTAGAGCTGGAGAGATGACTCAGCAGTTAATTGCAGAGGATGCGGGTTTGGTTCTCAACACCTACAAGGTGGCTAATGATCATCACTACCTAGTACTGCCTCATTCCAGTAAGTAATAAGTAATAAGCCACCTAAGATTCTTGTGCAGTTCAAATAACTGGCAGAGTTCTATCACATGGAGCCAAAGATTATAACAGTCTCTCAAAAAAAAAAAAAAAAAAAAAAAAAACCGACCTTTAGCTGGCATTGCCCCCATTTCCCATGCCCAGCAGGGCAGGGCCTGGCATTTACCTGTCTTTGGAACTGCTCCTTCTGGGTTCTTGACTTTGCAGTGGTTTCCCAGAAACACTAAGTAAATATCCCAATTGTTTTCCAGGTAACCAGCCCCATAGCTCTGACAAGAGTCTCCATATAAACTTTCCCTCAAGATTAGCTGGGCATGGTGGTGCATGCCTTTAATCCCCCTGTTCATGGGAAACAGAGGCAGGAGGATTGCTGTAAGTTTAAGGCCAGCCTGGTATACACAGAGTTCAAGGTCAAGCAAGGATACATGGTGAGACCTTGTCCTAAAGGAAGAGAGAAGAAGGATTCTCTCCTTTTTTATTTAACTTTATTTTATTTTATTTTCTTATTTTTGTGATGCTAGGAATCAAACACTGAACCACAGGCTATATCTCCAGCTTTGAGTTAGATGCCCCAGTCCCCTGCATACCACCTCAGCAGATCCTTCAATAATCTCCTGTCAGGAACTTGCTGGAGGCTCTGAACCTTGGTGCCTGGGGTGGTTTTAGTGTAGATATAACTCAGGGATCAGCATCTTGGTAGAGCATCAGCTCCTTCCAGAGACCCCAAGGAAACTGTGGAGTATGTTTTGTTTAGTATTTTTCCAAAGAAAATAGCCTGACTTGGGTCATTGACCTGCAATTGTGATACAGAGTCTTACCAACCCTAAGAAATGGTTTTTATTGTTTTGTTTTTTGAGACAGGCTATCAGGAAGCTGAGACAATACTCAAATTCACTGAGGCTGGCCTTTAACTCCTGACCCACTACACACCCTGCTAACATACAGAAATATCCTTGGCCAAGGTTAACTCCAATCATGGAGAAGCTGAAGATGTTAGGGCTGGTATGCTAAGCTACTTGGTGATGCTTTCTCATTTTTCTTCTCTTCTTTTTCTTTTAAGTTTTTTGAGATGAGAGTATTACTAGGTTGCTCAGGCTAGCTTTGGACTTCTGAATTCAAAAGATCTTCCCACTTCAACCTCCCAAGTCCTAGGACTACAGCTGTGTTGCCGCCTTTTTCTTTGGGTTATGTTTCTTTGTATTTATAGTTCTACTCTCCCCACCTACAACTGCCTTTCTCTTGTCTCGGGAACCAGGAGTGTGTCTTCACGGACCAAGTCTGTCTTCTGCCTGCTTTATTGCAGGGTTATTATCTCAACCTAACCACATATGTCCAAGGCTGTCTGCCTCTCCCTCTGAGCTCATGTTTTAGCTACTTAGTGCATCTATAAGTAGGAAATCTGGTGTAGGCATCCACCTGAGTGGGGGGAACTTCATTAATTGGCTTCTCAAGACTTCCAATTTAAAGACATTCTAACTTTGTAGTTTGGGATTCAGTAGATGCCACCATTCTAGATTACTAAAGCTTCTAAAATTCAGAGTTTATTATGCTAGAGTTCTGTGACACCAAGATTCCATGACTGTGGACTTTATGAATCTAAAATTTCATGACGTTTTCATATTTAATGAATTTTGTCATCGATATGGTGACAACTATCCCAGCACTTACTTGGCCTGTGTTTTTCAAAATTTATTTTCTACAAGTTGCAAGTCTCAGCTTTGGGTTTTTTCTGTGGATTTAATTGAATCAGAGGAAGGAGATTAGCTGGGAGAAAGGATTTCTATCTTCCTGGGGCCAAGGCAATCCAATGCTAGGCCCCAGCACTCAGTCCACCCTACCTACCTCAAGCTCCTCGTTGAACCTCCAGAACGTAAGGGTAACAGGAAAAGCAACGTCCTTACCAAAGTCCTTTCTCCCTGAACTGGCCCAGGCTCCAGTGGAAGAGTTTCGTGGGAGACTGGCCTTGCTGAATGGGTAGCAGGAGAGGGAGGGCTAAGCATCCGGCAAGGAGCCAGGGGAAGCAACACGGAGACTCCCTAGGGAGCCCTATAGCCCTCCCCAGAGGTGAGGAAGGAACAGAGGCGGGAGTAGGGGTGTGGGTAAGGGCATTGGTAAGGGTGGAGGGTATTGCATTGTGGGGCTGGAGCTGGGCTTCCAGCCATTGACCCATTAGTGACAAGAGACCTCCAGACTTGTACCCTAGGGACTGTCTGGTCCAGCTAGCCCCTACCCTTTGACTGTGTGTTCTCCTGCCAAGGCAGGCTCCTAGAAAAAGTTAGGGAACCTGAATTCCAAAAGCCACTTCCTGGGAGGGCTCACTGACCAAGAAAGAGGCTAGGACTCTAAAAGATCACACTAGAGACTCCAGGCTCAGGCCTCCATCCCAGAGTTATTCTTCCTACATTCCAAAGAGCCTCAGAATTATAAAATGCTTCCTGAACCACATAGTTTGTAAAGAGGATGGTGTGCCCCAGGCTACCTCCCAGGAGCAATCTGGATCCCTTCTCCAGCCCTTCCAGCCTTTCAGCACAGCACAAGGCAAAGCTGCCAAACCTGATTTTCTGGTGACTGCCCAAGGCTGGCTAAAGCAAGAAGCCCTCCTCCTGGCATGGACCCCTCAGGCTACCATCCTCCTCCCCCTTACCTGATTCTCTGCCTGGGCTGTGCCTCCTGCACCCTTGCCAGCTGTCCCAGTGTGCCACCACTTAGTCTTCCACCTATTTAGGTGTGGTCCAGTGCTACCCCTCTGGGTTTTAATTTTTTCATCTATGGATGGGGAACAGTGGTCTGCCTCCACAGAACAATTGGGGTCGAGGAGGGGGTGTCTAAAAGTGGATGTGATTAGCAGAGGGCACTTCATTTGTTTGGTGGGTTGGTGCAGTGCTGGGAACATAGCCTAGGGTATGAGAAGGAAGTTCTGCTTGTGGAAATCCAGAGGTGTAGTTGCTGAAATGAAGAGTGCAAGGGAAGGGGTGCGCCCCTGAATTCCTGTTCTCTGATCTGTGGGAGATGAGAAAGAAAGAAAAGGAAGAAAAGAGACAGACAGAGATATCATCCCTGAAGCACTCAGATTACCAGTGTTCAGAGCCCTGTATGACGTGTTTCATGTCTGTCTCTCCCTGAGGAAGAACTCTGTCTTCTTCACCTCTCTTATGTCAGAATGTAGCACTATCCTGGAAAGAAGCAAGTACTATTAACCAAGTGAGCAGAGCTGCAGATGAAGCAGCAGAGGTACTCCAGCAGTTACAGATCAGCCATGTCAACTCACCTAAGCCCCTGCTCCAGATTGCCCTATGGCTCAAGCCTCCTCCTCTAGTCTGGGAATCCTGTGTTCTCAGTCTCCAAAGAACTCTGGTGGGATGAGAAAGGATTAGGTTGTACCCAGTCATCCAGTGGGCCACCTAAACTGAAGCAGTGGTACCCTCAGGCTGCTGCTATCTCTGAGAACCTAGAGGGGGAGGGGCAACAGAGGAGCCGTCACTGCAGATGGAGCTAAGAATAGCTAGAAGAGATGATGTCATTCAGTTCCCACTGCTTAGCACCCTCCTCATACACATACATAGAAACACATACACACTCAAAGACACAGATGCACAGAGACACAAGCATGGGTATACATATCACACACAGTTAAAAGGCAGGGGGAGCTTCTGAGTCTCAGGGCTGCAGGGACAGGGAAGTCTGGTGAGTGTGTGTGTGTGTGTATATGTGTAAGTATGCGTGAGTATAATTGCATGTGTCTATGTCTGTATGCTTGTGTACTTATTGCTGGGTGCATGTATGCTTATGTCTGTGTATAATCATATATTGTTATATGTAGCCTACTGGGGGCAGTTCTACTGAATAGTTAATCCTTATCTCTGTTTAGAACATATTCCTGAATACATATATGTGCTTATTGTGTTGTGTGTCTGTGAGACCACTTATATTTATATGTCTGCATTTGTCTGTGGACTATGTCATATGTATTTATATGCACAGACCCCTTTGTGGGCCTTAGACACTGGTCCAGTCCCTTTCTAGCTCTGAATGATGTTCAGCAGCTCCTTCCCATATCAAGGAGCCCAGCACTCTGGGCACAGTGTTATCTGTGAACTTTCAGCCCCAGTCTACCCTTAGGATTCCACTTTCTGAAAAGCCTTGTAGTAGATGGACATAAGCACAACTCATTTTTCCCCTTACAGGAGGCAAAGGACATTAATTGGCCTTCTTCATCCCCAGAGGAGTAGACCACCAAAGGTCTCAGGGTTCCCTCCTACCCCTAACCCACACACAAAGAAACACATTAGAGATAGACCCTCACAGTGTTCCCATCATTAGACACAACCCCATAGAGACACATCCCACAGAAACCTAGTTAAACCTGATAACACATGGGCACACACTCAGAAATCTAAGTGGAAAATCCCCAGGCCAGAGAGCTCAAAACCCTCCCCCCTGTTTCTGGGCTCAAACTCTGTTTTGCCCCACCCCCAAGTGCCCCAGCCCAACTGGTAGTCCCAGAAAACAGAAAACGCTAACCTCAGAGGATGGCTGGTGGTTGAAGGTGACAGGCCCTCTTCAGACACTGTATGCCCTCCCTCCTCCAGGCTGCCCCCTCCCTCTCCTGACCTTCATTCTCAGCTGAGCTGGTGCTGCTCTGATGAGCCTCTGCTTCCATAAGCACGCTGACTCTCACAGCCAAGTGCAGAAGCATATTTAGTCACAAAGGCACATTCAGTCACATGTGCCTTATTCTCCTGCCACACACACACACACACCAGCAGCCAACACCTACACACTGACCATCACTGGCATACCTTGCCATAGAGTATGTGCAGGGTTCTAGCTTTCATCCCATCTCTCCTTTATCTGTGCTTTCTGACACCTTCCAGCATGCCTTGTACCCATGGGAGTATAAGGCAGGAGAGCCTCTTACCTCACGGGGAGGGCAGCTCAAAGTGCTGAGGACAAAGATGGGTTTGTCTGGTTGACTTTGTCCTGTCTTTCCACTGTCTAACTCCAATCAAGACAGTGATCCTTGCTGTTGTCACTAAAGCCTGTCCAAGAATATCCCCCAACCTTACTACCATCATGTTCTACATAGTTGAAACTCTTAAGGTTCGAGCAAGACAGCTTAAGCAGAATGATTTTATTTGTTGTTCACCACCCCCAGCCTCCTAGAGCAGCAGGTCCAGTGCAAGCCAAGCTTCTGGGCATTTCTAGAGGATCAGAAAGCCCCCAGGTTGACAGAGGCGTCTGAGAACTGGAGAGAGAAAAAAGAAGGAAGGGTCTTTTAAAAATAGTCATTTGTGGAGGCTGGAGAGATCATTCCAGTCAGTAAAGTCCTTGCCTTGTAAGTATAAGGACCTGAGTTTGATCCTCAAAACCCAGGTCAAAAAGCTGAGCATGGTGGCTGGCACACACTTGTAATCCTAACACTGGGGAGGTAGTATGTGGCTCCTTGGGGTTCACAGGTCAACCAGCTTAGTCTACTGGACAAATTCCAGGCTAGTGAGAGACAACGTCCATCTCAAAAAATGTGACAACACCCAAGGTTGACCTACACATGTAAGCATACATCCATGCATGTATATACACTTGTGCGTACACACATACACGTACACATACACACACGGAATTTGTGAAAATTCCACTGTACCTTGGATTAACCCACCTCCTCCAAACCCTCTGTTTCCATTCATGCCATCCTCCATCAAGACTCTCAGTATCTGCTGATGCCTGCCTTCGAGACCCTGCCACACACTTGGGTGGCAGTTCACAAATTGCTCCTTAGAGTTTATAACCACGACAGGAGACTACTTCAGGTTTTCAAACGCAAATCCTGAGTCACAGGTCTCACCACTCCATTCCTCTACTAACCTTGAGGTGAGAGGATCCACACACTGGTGGTGGTAGTGTTGGTGTCACTGATGTTTGTGGCAATAGTGCCAAGACTGGTGGTAAATGGGCTTCGGAGTTTCTGCTGGTACGTTCTGCGACTACGCTTGAACATCCTGGGACACCGGCGCTGGGGCCCACCCATACCTGGCCTTCGATAGGGTGAACTCATGCCCCGGGGCCGAGGGGCCCGAACAAGCTGAGAGGGCCCCATGACTACAGGAAGCTTCTGTGGTGGACTGAGGGCTGCTGCTGTCCAGGGCAGCTGAGGTCTCTATGACATATGCAGCCTGCCTAAGATGATGCTATTTGTTACAGGTCTTGCCCCCCATCCCCCACCCCAGAATAGGTCAGGCTTCCTCACAATCTTCTTCATGGAGTCCCAGCCCGAAAACCAGACATTCCAGCTTGGAGAGTCCCTTGGAGAAAGAAACTCCGGTAAGGGGGAAAAAAAAAAATCACTCAATTTTTTCATCTATCCTCATTAACAATATTAAGTATGGTTGCTGAACACCACAACTCTACAAGGAAATTCTATCATTAATCTTATTTATATAGATCAATTGTCACTATTCACAGTAGTTGGAGTCTACAAAGTCACTATAAACATTAAATTAACAAATACTGAATCACTCATTACTCCTTAGAGAATACACAGGTTCCCATGACTCTCTGGTCACATTTTTAACAAATTATCAATATATAATCTGGTTTCATGTGTATGTAGAAGCAATTTATTTCTTCTTTTTGTTTGTTTGCTTGGGAGTTTTGCTTTTTTTTTTTTTTTTTTTTAATGTGTATGAATGGTTTGTGTATATGTAAGTACACCCATGTTGTATACTGCCTGTGGAGGCCAGAAGAGGGTGTTGGATTCTCTGGAACTGGAGTTAAGGATGGTTGTTAACTGCCATGTGGGTGCTAGGAACGAAACCCAGGTCCTCTGCAAGAATAGCCAGCACTCTTAACTGCTGAGGCATTTCTCCATGTCCTGATTGTTTTGTTTTTAACACAGGGACTTGTTCTGTAGCCCAGACTAGCCTAGAACCTACAGCAAGCCTCCTGCCTTGGCCTCCCAAGGGCTAGAATTTCAGGCCGGAGCCACTACACGTCAGGAGACACCCTATTTAATATATAGTGTTGAGTCATTAACACTCAACTCCTGACCAACAGCAATATAACTTATGCCTGAATCAAGTTTATCTAACACATGTATTTCCTCTAACAGGATATTCACTAACAACTTCACCTGTGCTGGGCACGCAGAAGAATGCAAACTCCAACAAGTTCTTCCTGACCTGAAAGAGATTCCCTTGTCATCAGTACAGGTATGTATGTGGGGTAAGAAATGCTAAACCCCGTGGTTCTTTCTTGTAGGAAGCAAGCTGGAGAGTTAGTAGCTCTGCCACTTGCGCAGAGTTGAGGAACTTTGAACTTCCCTTTCCTCCACACTTCAGCCTTCACTGTCTTTCCTTCTACCTCTTCCCAAGACTGAACCTTGGGTCCTGCAGAAACCTGCTGGGACACCATGAGGCCTCAGCATTACCCTGGAAAGGTTCACCACCCTTTACCCCAGCCTCTTCTCTTGCCAGCTTCTGTCCTAGAATATGATGATCTTGCCCCATTCAACCATTAGTCACTGTACCTTTGAGCCTCTCTCTACCCTTATTCAGGTTCTGGGCCAAAGCCTCCTCCCTGGCTGTTTATGGAAGTCAACTCTGCCTGCCTCCTTAGAGACTCCATTAATGTTGACAGTTCATTTAGTGGTTAAGAAGACTATGGTGCCAGACAGATAGGTTGAATTCTGCTTCTACCACTCACAAGGTGTGTGATCCTGACACATATTTAAGCTTTCTAGGTTTTCATTTCTCCATATTTAAAATAGAAATTAAAAAGAAAGTCTAAGATGATGTAGTCCATGCCTATAATCCCAGCACTTGGGAGGTGGATGCAGAGAGAATCAGGAGTTCAAGGCCATCTTCAGCTACACAGAGAATCAGTGGCCAGGCTAGACCACTTGAGATCCTGTCTGATAAAAACCCCAAACCAACCAAATAAATAAAAAACCCTACAACAAATAAATAAAAAGAAAGTCTATTCCATAGGAGGGTTGTTAAGGGGGAAAAGGGAATATGTTGTACATTTAAGGCATGTTTTATTACTATAGTTTGTTATAGTTATTTATTATTATTATTTTGAAAGAAGGGTGCTGGAGAGATGGCTTAGCATTTAAGAGCACTGGCTGTTCATGCAGAAGACCCAGGTTCCAATCTCAGCACGGTTTAGAGTCTATAATATTATTACCTTCTTTTTGTCCTGACTCTACAGTTACCTCCTTCCGCACAAAAATAACAAATTTAAAAATCCATTTCCAGACTGGAGAGATGGTTCAGCAGTTAGGAGTACTTACTGCTCTTACAGAAGGCTGGAGTTCAGTTCCCAGCATCCATGTTGGGCAGGTCACAACCACCTGTAACACCAACTCCAGGGTATCTGACACCCTCTTCTGGCCTCCATTGGCACCTGTACACATGTGAGCATATATGTACAGACACAAAATCTTTAAAAATAAAATAATTTTTAAAAATAAAAGTAGATTTTAGACCTAGAAAGTATGTGGCTGGGCATGGTAGCACACAATTGTAATACTCCCCTAGGGGGACTGAGGCAAGAGGATCACTGTAAGTTTGAGTGAGTTCCAGGCAAGCCAGGGTTACATAGTGAGACCATGTCTCAAGAAAAACAAAAATAAATAAAGACAAACCCACTTTCTCAGCATACGGGACGTAGCTTAATAGTAGAGCATTTGATTTGCCTACTATGTACAAAACCATGGGTTCAATCTCCAATAACACATACACCACCACTACCACCATCACCCCTCCCCTAAATCCCTCCTACAACCCCTGGCAGTGATTCTCTCCTTTCTGACCTCTTGGTGCTCATTGTTCTATGTCCTAAAGCAAGGGTGTCCCTGTAGCCCCAGCTGGCCTGGAACTCAATTTGTAGACCAGGCTGACCTTGATCTCATAGAGATCTGCCAGCCTCTGCCTCCAGAGTGCTGGGATTAAAAGCATACGCTGCTGTAGCCACCACCCCTGCCACCACCATGCCCAGCTGAGAAAATCTTATTTTAAAACCCCATAACTAGGCCAGGAGTGGTAGTACATGCCTTTAGTCCCAGCACTCGGAAGCCAGAGGCAGGCAGATCTCTGTGAGATCAGGCCACCAGGCCAGCCTGATCTACATAGTGAGTTCCTGGTCAGCTACAGGGAAACCCTGTCTCAAAAAAACCAAACAAATGCTGGGCATGGTGGCGCAGCCCGTCCCCCCCCCCCAAAAAAAAAAGGAGACTGAAAAACAAGTCTCAGAATTGCCTCCAGAGCAAGGCGGGGTGGTACATACCTCTAACCCAAGTACTCTGGAGGCTGATTCAGGAGAACAAAAAATTCAAGTTAGTGGAATATAGAGCCTCGTACCTATAATCCTACCATTTAGAAGGCTGAGGCAGGAAGATTGCCTTGTTTAAATCCTGAGCTATAGAGTGAGACCTTGTAAATAAAAATAATAAATAAATAAATAAATAAATACCAGGAGTCGTGGCTCACACCTTTAATCTCAGTACTTGTGAGGCAAAGGCACAGAGTGAATCTCTGTAAGTCTGAGGCTAGCCTGATCTACATAGAGAATCCAGGCCAGAACTACAGGGAGACCCTGTCTCAAAAAAACCAAAACCAAAACCAACAATAACAACAAAATGAACAAAACCTAAATAAACAATAAAAATTGTCCCCAGGGCCCACAGTCATATAACTAAGAATGAGACCCAGGGTACAAGCCCCTGGTCTGCATAACTTGGAAAGACTTTCCAGGAACTTCTCCATCAGGAACGGTGGAATGGGAAAGTAGGAGAGGGAGCCCCAGGGAAGAAAGGGTTCTAGAGCCTTGGAATGGGGGTGTCTTCTTTGTAGGGCCATAGTGCCACCTGCTGGCAGAAAGAAAAAGGCTGTGCACAGAATTCCAGAGCTGAGAGAGGGAAAAAGAAGAGAATAGGTGAGGAGCAAAAGGAAGATGGGACAGGGTGGGGTTTGTGGTGGCAAAGGAAGAAGGAAGCATTTCTTATTCAGAGGAGAGAACAGAGGTTGCCAAACCTTAGTCATTTCCTTGAAGGTGTGTGTGTGTGTGTGTGTGTGTGTGTGTGTGTGTGCATACACATGCACATTCAGGAGCACCAGTACATATTTATGTATGTGACTATGAGTTTTAAGTGTAAACATTTGGACGGCACTATGAGCAGATGTGGGTGCCAGTGTACACTCAGATGCAAGGTAAGAAGCCTTTGCACACTGTTGTGTGAATAGCACACAAAAGTTCTGGAAGGCCACCTCCCCCTTCTTGAGATCAGGAGAGGCACAGCCTCTGGGTGATACCTCCAGGTTAAGGCTTGCTTATTGCTGTGGTGCTAGGGACCTATCTCCAGGCAGTAGGGGGCAGCAAGGGCAAAGGAGGCTGATCAGCCATGGGTGGGGCCAGTAGGCGGGCAGACAGAAGGAGGCTTTTAAAGCACCTGCCCCACTTGTAGGTGAGCAGAGGTGTGTGAGAGCTACAGATTCTTCACCCTGCCGCCAGCCCACTGAGTGGCAGCAGATCTTTCTAAGAACTTGTTGCCAAGAGCCCTGAAAAGGTGACGGCATAGGACAGAGCCTGCGAATTGATACCAATCAGGAAACAGGTTTGGGGTGCTGAAAAGCCATTGGGAGGCTACTGGAAGGGTCTGAGGTTAGTCTAGGAAGGGGCCTAGAACAACAGGTATCAGGAAAGGGCATTGAGTGATCTGCATTGTGGGAGTCAGGCTTGGAGTACCTGTGTAGGAACCTGGGAGTGTTAGGATCTGAGTATCAGGTGCTGGCAAGGGGAATATGGGTAGTGCAGGTGGACACAGGTGTCAGGATGGGAACTGGCAAAAGTTGTGAGATATCAGAGTTCAGAAACAGGGAAAGCTTGGTGAGAAACAGCAGGATGCTAAAGTCTGGTATGCTGGGGGGGGCATCAGGTCCTAATTTGTACATATCTACTTCGCAGGAGCCACCATGCAGTGCTTCAAGTTCATTAAGATCATGATGTTCCTCTTCAATCTACTCATCTTTGTAAGTATAGGCTCTTTGGGGTTTCCTATAGGAGCAGGTCACAATCTGAGCAGAGGCCAAGCTGGAAAATGGGAAACTATGCCTAGACTCTGCCCTCCAAATTTCCCTTTAGGAGTAGGATGCAGATTCCTGATCCTACTAATAGTGAGGCTACAACACAGGGTTTTGTGTGGGGATGGGGTGTAGAAGCTTTAGGGTATCCTCTCTCTTCTGGGAAGCTATCAGTCCAGAGCAGGATAGGCTAGCAAGAGCTTTGATTTCCCCTTTGTGATAGGCATTCAAGGTTCAGAGAGGAGCGGGGAGCTTGCCTAAGTTCACTTAGTACAAAAGGTGATTGAGCGGCCACTGTACAAGGCAGAGTTTCTCTGTCTTAGAGCAAAAATTCTGTCTCTGGTAATCCTTATTCATTCAGTTGATGGGGCTGGGATTGTAGCTCAGGAGTAGACAAACAAGAAAGAAGAAATATTCATTGAGACTGTAAGCCATGGGCTAAGGTAGAAGTAAGCAAGGCCATTCACTGTCCTTGAGGATCTCAGGTCCAGGCAGCCAGAGAGGCAGATAATTACAAAGTAGCACCAGAGCTAAGTGAGCCCCTGGAGGGGCTTGAGCCTAGCCTGGTAGAATACTTCCTGGAGGAAGTGGCTGAAGCTAGGAATTTGCATTGGGTGGGGGAACTGTAAACCGCCCAGAGGTAATGAAATTTGATATTGTTTAGAAAACAGGAACAGATTATATCGGGCTTGTTTGAGAAGCTGAGCAATGAGGCATAATCCCTAGAGATGGTGACAGAGATAAGAAGAAATGGACTTAGCAAACAAAGGACAGGATGGTGGTAGAGGGTCGGGGAAGAAAGGATAAGGGAGACAGAAGTCTTCAGAATGATGCCTATGTCGCCAGCATGAGCAATGCAGGGCCCAGGAAAGGGTGGTCCACAGGCAGCTGTGCAACCAGTAGAGGTGCAACTTGAATTGGAGCTATTGTGGGATATTTGAAATTGTGTGCCTTTGGTGACCCATGAAGCCATGCTAAGTGGGGTGGGACGCTGGCAACAGTAGGGGAAAGTCTTATGCCTACTCCCCCACCCTGTGGCTATTTATAGAACCCCTGATCTCAGAGAAAGTGAACTCTGGGAAACTGGGAGTGTTAGGGATGAGCAGAAAAATAGCCACTACAAAGGAGAGAAGGGCCAGTGGGAAGAAACGGAAAACTAGAGTGAGAGCAGAGTTGGGACAAGGCATGAAGGGGTCCCTGGATGGAACGCAGGGCGCCACCAAGAGCTTAGGGCCATACTATACTGGGTTACAATGAGTAAAAGGGGAGGAAGTGAAGACATAAAGTGTGTACTGGTTTGGAGAAATTGGGCTGAAGAGTGTGTAGTTTCTTTGACTCTACTGTGATCTATACTAACCCTAACCCTTACCTATGGAGGACTAAGGTTAGGGTTAGGGCTATGGCTAAGGGCTAGTGTTAGTGTGAGGGATAGTTCAAGGGCCAGACCTAGGGCTAAGGATAGTGCTAGGGTTAGAATTAGGATTTAGAGGCCAGGCGTGTTGGTGCACACCTTTAATCCTAGCTCTCGGGAGGCAGAGAGAGGCAGTTCTCTGTGAGTTTGAGGCCAGCCTAGTCTACACAGCCAGTTCCAGAAAACACCAAAAAAAAAAAAAAAAAAAAAAAATTGGGATTTAGGTTGGGTACCTTGGATTTCCTTTGACTGACAGGAACTAGGTTTTATTCATATGACTGGAGGAAGTACTAGGATTCTAGCAATTTGGAGAGCAGGGGCTCTGACTTGACAGTGTTAAAGTCAAATCTAGTTTGGTTTCTGGCCTCTGTTGCCCAGGCCTTTCCAAGCTGGGCAGAACAAGGTAGGAAAGCCACAGGCTCCTTGAAATTTGACCCTGCAGGCTGGATGCCCAGCTCTCTGTCATTAAGCAAACATCCTGGGATATAGCCACAATATATCTCTTTACCTCCAACCCAGCCTCAGTTTCCTTAGCTGGACAGTGGGCCCTGGACACCAAGTCAGTGTCAGGCTGAAGTCCTTGGGTCAGCAAAGGTTTGTGGGAACTGGGCAGGGTTCAGCCACCATCACCCAACCCTGGTCAGAGCCTCTGAGGACTGAGTTGAACCAGCATTATTAAAGGAAGCTGTAGCTTTATTCTCCCTGTGGTTTCTCAGTTTCTACTTGTGAGGCAAGGAGGTCTGGCAGCTGATTCCCTCCTAGAAGGGGAATAAAATGGGAACTTTGGGTGAGTGAGCCCTCTCAACCTCCACCCTCTTTCAAGGTTGCTAGCAGGTGTAAGCCTTAGCTACGCCTCTGTTACTATGGTGACTATCGAGCCTGCTCAACACTACCACCCACTGCTTCTACCTATCAGAGGACAGAGGTAATCTAGGTACCCATAGCCCAAAAAGGAAATGATAGACTGGGCCCATTTTCATTCCTAGTTATATGGCAGGACCTTGACAACACTAAAGGGAAAGTACTGTGTCCCACCCTGCTCCCAGCCTGTGGATATTTTTGGAATCCCTGATCTCATTTTTATCTTTGCAGATGTGCAGCCTAGTTGTAGTTACGGATATCCCAGCTCCCATCTTTCTAGCACTAGTCAATGTTTCCCACCACACATAATGGGTTGTTAGAGCCAGGTGTGGTGGTACACGCCTTTTGTCCCAGCTGGAGGCAAAGGCAGGCGGATCTCTGTGAGTTCAAGGCCAGCCTGGTCTACATAGTGAGTTCCAGAGGGAAAAAAAAAAAAAAAAAAAAAAGGTTGTTAGATTCCCTAGTCAAGAAAAGGGAATTTTCTTGGCTCCCATCTTCCTGACTGAACTGTGTGATCAGGAACCACTTGCCAGCACTCTTTCAAAGCCTGTCTGACTTCTCTGTCTCCAGCTGTGTGGTGCGGCCCTGTTGGCTGTGGGCATCTGGGTGTCCGTCGATGGGCCATCCTTCCTGAAGATCTTTGGGCCACTATCGTCCAGTGCCATGCAGTTTGTCAACGTGGGCTACTTCCTCATCGCGGCTGGTGCTGTGCTCTTTGTTCTTGGTTTCCTGGGCTGCTACGGTGCTTACTCTGAGAACAAGTGTGCGCTCATGATGGTGTGTCAGACCCAGCTCCACAGGCCCACCACCAAGGGTCCTTTCATCCTTAACACCAGGCTCTGGGGATCCCCAAACCTCTAGAAGCCTCAGCATGGGGACTTCCTGCCTCACTTCCATTGGGGTGGGTAGGGCAAGGAAGGCAGACTGCCTCTTCCTAAAACGAATTTTGTTGTTCCCTATGCAGTTTTTCTTCATCCTCCTCCTCATCTTCATTGCTGAGATTGCAGCTGCTGTAGTTGCCTTGGTATACACCACAATGGTGAGGCACAGGGATGGGGCAAGGCAGAAAGACTGGGCAGCGTCCTGAGAAGTGGGTGGCAGCCTGTGAGTGCCTACCTTTCCTAAACATGCGCCTGACCCATCTAGGCTGAGCAATTCCTGGCATTGCTGGTTGTGCCAGCCATCAGGAAAGACTATGGTTACCAGACTGAATTCACCCAAGTGTGGAACTCCACCATGGAAGGGGTAAGGTGGGCTGAGAAGATTTGTGGGTGGAGAGAAAGACCCAAGGACCCATTAGTCACCTACCCCATCTTGTCTGCAGCTCAAGTGCTGTGGCTTCAACAACTACACAGATTTTAATGCCTCACGCTTTGTGGAAGAAAATCAAGTCTTTCCTTTCTACTGCTGTATCAACTTTGTCAATGACACAGTTAAGGAACCTTGCACCGAGGAGGTGGCCCAGAAGATGGAAGTACAGGTATAAGCTGGCATAGAAGGGTGGGATTGCTTTAACGGCCATACAGTGGCAAACGAGGGCAGAGGCTAGGATACTGCCTGCTGTAAATGGTCTCTCCCCTCCTCCAAGGGTTGTTTCAAACAGCTTCTACATGGTGTCCGAACCAATGCAGTCACTGTGGGTGGTGTGGCAGTTGGAATTGCAGCCCTGGAGGTAAGTCAGTGAGAAGACCCTAGGAAGACTGACCCATTTTTGAGGCCAAGCTGGAGGAAAAGGACTTCTTGTTTTTGTTTTTGGAGCTGGGGATTGAACTCAGGGCCAGTGGATGTTAAACATGTCCTCTACTACTGAGAAAACAGAGCTTCATATAGGTTGTTCAGGGTGGGCAGGACACCAGTCCGTGAGGATTCGTACTATCCCTTCATCTCCGTTTCTCCCCACCAGCTGGCCACCATGATCGCATCCATGTATATCTACTGCAACCTGAAATAAGACTGCTTCTTCCTCTTTTGCTGCTGACGCATAGGAACCAGGAAGAGGCCCTGGCATAGCTAAGCAGCCATGATCAGAGTGGAGATGAAATACAATGTCATTTGGGCTGGAGTGGATTGCCTTTGCTGCTCTGAATTTAAGGCTAAATAGGGACCTCCTCTTTCTGGCTCTGTGTCTGACTTTTCCATCTACTGGTGGGGCTGGGACCCGTCTGTTCCAGTCTCTAGGGAAGCAAGTTCTGCCCATCCTGAGTCTTTCCTTCAATTCTTGACACCCCCTTAGGAAAAAGGTGGCTCTTAATGATCCCAGTACTCAACTGGTGGATGAGAGAAAGTATATTCAAGTCCAGCAGAGTCACAGGGATTATGTGTAGGAGGCACTTCAGAAACTACAAACCAATTAAAATATTTCTATTTGGACTATGTGTATCCTTGGGGAGGGGGATCCAGCTTGCCGAAACTGCACTGATTTCTGTGGGGCTGGCGACCCAGCAAGGTGGAAAGGAAGTGGAGTGGGGATTTGGGTTTCAGGCCTGAGAGGGAAATTAAAAGGGATAGTCCCAGCACTCGGGAGGCAGAGGTAGGCGGATCTTTGTGAGTTCAAGGCCAGCCTGGTCTCCACATAGAATCCAGGCCAGCTGTGGCTACAGGGAGACCCAGTCTCAAAAAGACCAAAATAAAATAAAAAAAAAAAAAAAAGGTGTTGGGGGGGTATAGCCAAGAAGGCACAGTGGAGGTGGGAGCTGGGCTAGTTTGCCTTCATGTATCATGAGAGGACTTTGTCCTGAACACCCCACCCCCACCCCGGCTAGGGGTATTGGACTGGACAGTTTGAAAATCACCAGCTTGTGCCAAGGAAGAGAGACTAGAATTATTGTCAGGGCAATGGGGGAGGAGTCACTCTGGGCTCTGGGAACCTCCAGGAACTCTAATAATTTGTGTATCCTTCCCACCAAGGTGAACATCTGCTCCTGCTTTCAGGATCACAGGACTTCATTTACTCTTTGGTGTTGGCCTATCTACCACTTTGGTATTGCTCATTGCTCTAAAGATTGGTATCTTTTTTCCCCCCCTTCTTTTTTGAAGCAGTTTCCCTATGTAGCCCTGGCTGACTTGCAACTCCCTATGTAGAGAAGGCTGGCCTCAAATTCAGAGATCCACTTGCCTTGCCTCTGTCACTTGCTGAGATTAAAGGCATGCACCACCACCATAAAGATCAGTATCTTATTCAGATGTTTTGAGACTGGGTCTCATATGGCCCAAATTGGCCAACTTGCTATGTAGCTGAGGATGACCTTGAATTTCTGATCCTTCTGACTTTATTTCCTAGTGCTAGAATTACGGGCATGTGTCACCACACCTTGTTTTATGAGGTGTTAGGATCAAACCCGCCTTCATGTGTGCTGGACACTCTGGACATCCCTAGTCTATATTTAGTCTTTAATAATCCCTGTGTTCAAGACAAAAAACAGGGACTTAGAAAAGCCAAGTAAATTGCCATAGTTATTGAAAAGCTGAGTCTAGACTGACTCCTGTGACTGGTCAGCCAAGTTGGGCTTTGCAGATAGCAGACACTATCCCCCTATGAGACTAGCCTTCCTCTTTAGTGCCACTACTTCTGGTTCAGATACTCAAGTCAAGGACATTCTAGTCAGGTCCTCTTTTAAGCAGACCCATTTCTAGCCTCCCTACTTCTCCCTGATACCCCTCTGTCCCCAAGTATGTTTTCAAGTTTTTCCAGGGCAGTCTAGAAATACTGCCCATATTCTGGGCCCAAAAGACTTGCTAGAGTTCTGGAAAGGGAAAGGAATTAGTTGGTCATAGCCCTTTGCTAGTATAGTAGTGCCTTTTTAAAAAAAAAATACTTTTTATTATTTTTATTTTGTGCATGAGTATATTGCCTGCATAAATGTGAGTGCACCCAAGTCGTGCAATGCTGCCGAAGACAGAAGAGGGCTTGCGGATTCCCCTGGAACTGGAGTTATGGACGGTTTGTAGCCGCCATGTGGGTGCTGGGAATTGAACCTATGTCCTCTGCAAGAGCAGTCAGTGCTCTTAACCCCTGCTCCAGCCCCTACTGTGCCTCTAATACACACTACCCTCTTCTCCCACAGGAGTAGCATGTGGGGGCGGGGTGGTGGAGCTCAGCTGTGTGTGTGTGTGAGGGGGATATGTTTGCCCCTGCCTCATCACGGGCTAATTGTTATCTCCTGTGGCTGTTTTGCCACCTGAAACACTAGCTCTAACAACCACTGAAGGAACCAGGGTAGAGAGAAATGGTGAAGCCATATTGTACCTATGCCACTGCTGTGCTACACTACAAGTACAGCAGGTGAGGCAGGGACGGTGAACAGGTGATGCGGGCAGGCATTCCTGTAAGTTCCTGACTCCTTGGTCAAAGGTCTATACCAAATGGCTGGGTGTGCTTTGTTTAATCCCAGCACTCCCTAAGCAGAGGCAGGTGGATCTCTATGAGTTTGAAGTCAACCTGATCGACAAAGTGAGTTCCAGGCCAGCTGGGGCTAGAGGGAGACCCTATTTCCAAAAAGAAAAAAAAGGATCTGACACCCTCTTCTGACCTCCACCAGAACTGCAAAACAAGGGTGCCCTTACGTATGTGCAAGCAATACACTCATACACAAAATTAAAAAAAAAAATAAAGAACCTGACCAAAGACCTATACCAAACAGACCCTTCTCGAGAAGTGATCTACACCCAGATCATGATCCTCATCATTCACAGACACTTCAAAGATCATGCCCCCCTAGGTTGGATCATCTCACCTACTTCAGGACAATTCTATTTTCTGGTGACTAACTCTGACCTTCCTATGCTCTTAGATAAGTTGCTAGTCCCAGTGTGAATCTGATGAAACATGGGTCCTTTTCTCCAAAAAAACATCCAAGGGCCCTCACTCCTACCCTAGATTGCCTAGTAACCTCCTAGCACATGTCTCTCTCGACATACTATTTCTAGCTCAGTCACTTCCTTCCCATCCCATGCCCTCATCATCAGCCTCCAACTATTCCTTTTTGGTCTCTTGTTCCATTTCTGGTCCAGACAAACAAGAAAGAAACCAGTCCGATGGTTAAACAGTGGGGAAGGGGTGTGAGATGGCAGCTGGAGCTAAATCCTAAGTAGGGTGGGACTATAGTTAGCTGCACCCAGGGTGGAGCCTGGTTTAAAAAAAATAAAACACCTTGGAGCTTGAGGCTTGGGCATCCCCTGGTGGCCAAATGGCTTCACAGGGAAGATAAACCGGGTGACAGTATGAAAACTCACCATGCATCCAGATGACTCTTTCCCTCATCACCACTCTGCTCCCCACAAAATCACAACCACAGAACACATCCCCAGAGGTTTTCTTCTTTTTTAATCAATGACCATCTTATCCAGCTTCGGAAATCTGGACAAAGAAAAGGCTGAGAGGAGGCCTGGTCCAGTGTCTAAGGGTCTCTGAGTGAGTCTGTGTCAGCACATGGGCTCCAACTGGGCCTGTCCATCAGTTGGGCACAGTAGTTTCCTGAGTAAGAGCCAGTCTCACCATCAGGGAAGCATCCTGGCTCAGAAAGGAATCAAAGCCCCCAAGCTGGGCCTATTCCCTAGGCCTTCAGGACAGTCAATAAATAGGTTAGACTTTGAGCTGGGCCTGGGAGGACGGGGTGTACAAGGCAGGATCAGCTGCCCAGGGATCCCAAAAAGTCCCAACAAGGAAGTAAATAAATAGACCTTCAACTCAGGAACAGGGGTATTGCAGCAGGGGAACCTCCCCTTGGAGTTAGTAATCAAATCCCATGTTAAAAACAAACCAGCCTTAACCCCTACCAGCATCTAAAAAAATCCTACAAGATAGGGTGACGGGCTAGCCTGCTTGGGGGTACACAGTACCCAGCCCTGCAGGGTCCTGGAGGAGGCCTCATGTCTGTTCAGCAGCCCCTGGGGCTCCCTCCTCCTTTGGAGGTGGTTCCAGAAAAATTGGGGTGACGGATGGTGGCTTCTTCACTCTGAAATGTAACAGAAGAATTATACACAGAGAAAAGGGCAAAGCTATATATCTCAATCCCATTAGACTATTTCCTAGGGCAGAGAAGGATGACTCACGAGTAAGGGGAGGCTGGGACCCCCACCACCAAAAAGTGGTTTTTCTTCCGAAATAATCTCCACAGACCCTGATGGTTGCCACGTACATCCAGGTCCCAAATATGGAGGCACTGGCAGAGATAGGGTAGGGAAGAAAGATGGGTCAGGGAGTTCAGCAGCTACCCCAATCTATAAGATATAGTATCTTCTAGAACATGGATTTGGACAAAGGGGTTGGAAGAAGGGTCCTAAGGGCATAATGAGAGGGTTCTGAGGCTGAAAACTTCACAACAAAGATTCTGTTTGTTGGGGCTGTGCATGTTAGGTGGAGGAATATTCCTGAGGCAGGTGTGGCAATTGAGCACCTTGGCAAGCTGAGTCCAGGTAGTAAAGTCATCATTTTTCTCCATTCGAATAAAGGCCACGTAGGTATGGCCCTCCGTGTCTGGCAGGAAGGAGTCTTCGCAAGGGTTCTTGCTGTGGTCCAAAACCTTGGCTTCACTGCAGTGGGGGTAGAGAATTAAGGCCAAGCCAGGGCACACTTCCTGGGTCTGTCGCACAGGGCCCAGGGCTTGATTTAATGCTTTGCTATTATCATTTTGAAATTCTTAATAAAGATTACACTAGAGACCCATTTTTTTGTATAGAGCACCATAAATTATGACACCAAGAATGTCAATATTTGATTTCTCACTCCCAGCTAGGCATCCCGATTACCCTAGGCCATACCTAAGTAACCTGTGAATTTCCACTTCATAAGCATCTTTCTTCAGACTGAAAAGGAGGGAGAAATGAATCAAGTGAAGGCCATGTCCTCAGGTCCATGAAGAGTAACGGGCAGGGCAAAGGGTCACATTAGGGAAAAGATACAGCAGAGCTGAGGTAAACACACAAGCCTCCAGACTGGAAAGGACTATCAATGAATGGTTACCAAGCCTTCCAGACATCCTCCCCCTGGCCCTGCTGCCAGTCCCCACCTGTCCACATTCCTGAGCTGGACACCCGGAACCGTGTTGAACTTGTGCTTCTTGAAGTAGGCCTCCTAGAGTGGGTTGAAAATTAGGGCCTCACTGGTCTGGTCCACATTTGCTTACTGACCCTCCACAGATCTACAAGATCCATAAAGGAAGTCCTGAGCCTGGAAAGAGCCCTCTGATTTCCATCTTCTTGGCAGCATGTTTGGCAAACTCTTACTAGTTTTAATTTATGCTGCACCATTGGCTTATGCTACTGACCCACAATCTAGCCCTGTTTCCACTGGTTCTCTCCAGTCCTGTTGTAGAGACTTAGAAGTAAAAAACAAAGGTGGAGGTACTAGGATCAGAAGCTCAAGGCCAGCTGCAGCTACATAGTAGTTTGGGACAAAACTGGGCTACATAAGACTTTGCCTAGGCTAGATGTGGTGGCACATGCCTTTAACCTTAGTACTTGGGAATCAGAGGTAGGTGGATCTCTATGACAAAAAAATAAATATAATAAATAAAAAGGAAGGGTAGGTCCTTCTGTAGGGGGTGGTTAATGGGACAGATAGGCTGGAAGAAAACTGTTGATTCAGGTTCTGAGAGTGTCCTGAGCAAAATGCCTGCCCTTCTTTGTAGAACTTTTGGTTTTTGTTTTTTCTTTTGGTCTTTTTGAGATAGGGTCTCTTTGTAGCCCCATTAGGGCCTGGAACTTGCTTTGTAGACCAGGCTGGCCTCGAACTCACAAAATCTCAAATATCCACCTGCTTCTGCCTCCCGAGTGTTGGGATTAAGGTGTTCGCCACCATGCCCAGCTGAGTAGAACTTCTGTATCAGCTGTCTCTGGGGGTCTTGCTGGCTTCTAGGAGGGTTCCAAACCAAATACATTGTTTGCAGTTGGGCTGTTTCAAGCACACCCTTACCGTAATAGGACAGCAGACCATTAGATGCAGCCAGGTAGAGTATGGGGGACTGGGAACTACCTTGCTAACCTAAGGCTGAGACATGGGCCCCAACATTTGCAAGGACAGAAGGACCTTAGAACAGGCAAACCCTTTCCATACCCAGTCCAGTGATAGGGACAGTAATAATAAATATAATACCAGCTATCTTTATATAATACTTATGGCTAAAAGCATTTTACATATATTCACTAATTTAAACCTCATAATGAGGGAGGTAGAACTTTGGGAGGGGGTAGTTGTTGCTTTTTGTCTGTTTGTTGGTGATTTTTTTGTTTTAGTTTTTTTTGAGGTGGGGGTCTCAAACTCACAGCAATCCTCCTGACTCAGCCTCCCAAGTTCTGGATTAAGCCCAGCTCGTAGTATTTTTGTTGGTGTTTTTGTTTTCTGAGGCAGGGTCTTTGTTCTCAAACTCATGATCCTCCTGCCTCAGGCCCTCAAGTAATGGGATCACAAGGCTCGTGTCCATGCCCAGCCCTTGGTAGATAGTATTTTTATCCTCATGATACAGATAAACTGCCAGAACAACATAGGTAGTAAGTGACAGGGTTAGGACATCTCCAGAGTCCATGTCCTCAACCACTAAGCCATACTGTGCCTGTTCCCATATGTCCCACTCACATGGAAGTAGCCATTCATGTTGAGGCCCACAATTCCAAAATGGTAGGATCGGGAAACATCAGGGATGATGCATTCTCGGCCCCGGCGCTGTTCTGGCATCCGCATCCACATGTCCCAGTCCCAAAGCTGGGGGCACAGAACATTATGAAGGTTACAAGTTTTGAGCAGATTAGGATTCCAGCCCATTCAACCACCACTGGGTACCTTTTCTGGTGTGGGCCACTTGGGCTCAAGCTCCTCCTTGTACAAGGATTTCCTGAGCACCCAACCCAACCCAGGCATGGTCTCCACACGGTACAGAAGTGCTGGATCCTCAGCTGTGTGTTCATACCCCTGGGGACAGGGGACATCATGGAAGGCATTTGCTCCAGGCCTCTACAAATTCCCCTACTGACAATCCCTGGCCACCTAGCCTACCTGGTCATTCCAAGCAGAGATGCAGTACAGGCTGTCATCCTCCTCCAGCAGGTGGATGGACTGGCTCAAAAAACTGAGAGAGCCAGAGTTCAAGAGTTGACAAAAGCAAGGGCAAACCCAGATACATCATGATGCTAGAAGAGCAAAGCGGGCAGCCCCACTGTCTCCATTCATCCTTCCTCCCATCTAAATTTGCCCTGCACCTGACCCTCCAACTTTGTTCAGGCTTCCCCCAACTTTGGAGCTCACTTAAAGCTCTCCAAGGTACCTCACCACTTTCTTCCTTGGAGACCCAGTCAAGTATAGAGGTCCCATGTAGCTTACAGGAGCTTCAATGATGGGCCACCCTTGTCACCTGAAAAAATCCACAGCGATGTCCAGGTCCTCTTCCAGAACCACGGCAAACTTGGCCTCCTACAGGAATAGGAAGAAACATCACGGTCCCAAGGAGGTCCATCCCCTACCTAATAATGGCCTCTCCCCAACCTCAATCTTTAGTCACTACTACCCCCATTTTCCAGATCAGGAATTTAAGGTCAGGTGAGGGGAAGAGCTTGTAATATAAAGCAGACCTTACACCCCCATTTCTCCCTGAAGGCCCAAGCATTGTTAGCTGTGGTACTCACCGGAAACAAGTTGAAAGTGGCAGTGAGGCTGGCCTTGTAGTGCTGGGTAGGGAGTGGGAATTGGCACATAAGATTTGGGGCAGAGGGTGGGACCAGGTGTCTGCCCCTTCCATCCTTGCCCAGGAGTACCTGAGACACTCGGGCATTCTTGATGCTGATGGGAGTATGCTGGATGCCCCTCAGACCAAACAGCGCCACCACATCCATCGGCTCCTGGAGGCATGGCAACTGGTCATCATGTGTGACACCCTCCTACTTCTGCAGGCCCCAACATGTCAAGCTCTTCGTATTTCACAGCCCTCAGCATCGCTGCTTCTCAGTGCCCACAGCCCTGTGCTTCACTCACCTCATAGTAGCCATCAATGAAAACTGTTATCATCTGCGGAGATACCCCTTGGGCTGAGAGCAGAGAACGTAGCATCCTGAGGAGCCCAGGAAAGTAAATTAGGGTCTCTCTGTCCTCCCAACACAGGGCTTCCCTGTGTTTATAAATGGGCCTATATTTCCCATGTTCACCCACATAGAAAGGGCCTAGAATTTGCTGTTTGTCTGCCCCCTCAAAGAGTTCCACATACAGGAAGATGAGCTAAGCATCTCCTATGAGTTGAGCATTCTCCTGTTGAGTGCTGGGTATACCCCACTCCCAGACTCACCTGTACAGGTAATTGGGCCGGTTCCCTGCAATGACAGTCACAGGCACACCGAGAACCTTATTGTCTGGGAGCTGTGTGAGAAACAGCTTTTATTCCCCTTTCCAACCAGGATCTCCATTTAGCACAGAATTCTCAGCACAGCTCAGGACTCAAGGGCACACAGGGAACAAGCCAAGGGTTTTCCCTGTTCTGGCCTCTCCACAGACTCAACCTAACTCCACCCCCAGGCTCTGTTAACATGGCCTGCCCTACCCCCAGGATGGAGAAGCTTAACCCAATTGTTCTTCAGGCCCTTTGCTGAGCTGGGAAGGAGTCGAAACCTCAATGCCTTAGGCTCCACTCACTGGGTCAGGGCTGAACTCGATGGGTGTTGGGTCCTTACAGCTGCACACACTCCCATAGCCCTCAACTTTGCTGCAGAAGCGCCGGCGGCGGCGGTTCAGCTCCGTGTCTGGCCAATGGCACTCAGCCTCTGTGAGAGGGAAAAGTTGAGAGGACAGAGGCATCATGCCAGTTCAGTTGGGAAAGTCCCAGCACCCAGTCAAGGAAAAATAATGAGAAGACCCAAATGCCCACTCGCCTAGGCATTGTCCCAGAACCCAGCCCCTACTAACTCCACCTTCAGCAGAGCTCAGTGGGACATCTGTCTTCAGCAGGACTGGGTCACCCCAGGACGAGAGGGCAGGAGACTTAGAATGTTTCTCACCAAGTACAGGACCTGACAGAAGGCAGGAATGATGAATGAGGGCCCAGATTCCAGTGCAGGGCTTCTTCCCATCTTTCTGCCCACTTCCAACCTACTGCCGCGGGTTTCTATATAGCCGCATCCCACACCACTCTACCTCCTAGGGGTCTGCTAGATATTACAGGGAGGATAGCCCCTGGTATCCACACCTCCTTTTCGTCCCACGAAGGCCCAGGTATCCCTCCAGCCAAGGGCAGGGCCTGCCTGGCTGCCTAGGCTCCTCAGCAGAGCCTTGGCTGTGTCTTTGAGGTGGAAGGAGCCCTCATCCTGAAGGACCAGAGAAGACAGTCACCATGACTGGTGTGGTCCCAGGAGACCTGGCCTCATAGAAAATCAACTATGTTCTAAGTGCTACGTATAAAACCTTTTACTTAAGTTAGCTATCAAGAGACTCCAACAACCCTCTTAGGTTACTGTCTTTCACAGGCAAAATAATAATAATAATAATAATAATAAAATACTGAAGGCTTAAGAGTTTGAGATTCATCCAGTCACCCAGATGCTAAATCCCAACTATGACCCATGTGGCCCTCTGTCCCCTGCCACCTCTCCACTCTTTTTCTTTTCTAGCTCCACTGGCATCTTTGGTTTCCTCAAGCATGTCAGAGACCTTCCCACCTCAGGGCCTTTTACATTTGTCATTTCTAGAAGTTTCTACCTACAATGTTCTTCCTCCAATCATTTTCTTGGCTCACTTCTCTCATCCTCCAGTCCTCTACTCACACATCATCTCCCGACAGTTATTCCTTTCCTAAGACGCAGCCTCATCGTGCTGGCTCTTTATTTTCTCCTTCACCTGTCATTTCTTGACATTATAGACTTATTTAGCCATTTTTTTATTGATATTACTGGGATGCAAACTCCGGGGGGTGGGGGGTGGGGTAGAATTCTGTCTTCTTTCCTATTGTATCTTTAGCACCAAGCATAGTGCCTGGCATACAGTAGGTACTCAATAACTGCTGAACTGATAAAAATGCTAAAGAGAGGACAGGAAACTGAGTCACCTTTCTCCAGGGGCTCTTTCTACTATGCTCTATCAGGGGCAGAGGCCCCTGGGCCGGGGGCAAAGAGAATGGAGCCAGGGCAGACTCACTGACCTTGACAGTACAGATCAGCACACGGCCTGGTGCCACCATGTTCAGGAACAGCACCATGGCCTCATCCTCATGAGGAGAGTATGTGTCAAATACACGCTTTGCCATCACATGGCCCTGGCAGGGTACAAAACTCTCAAGAGTCAGTGTTACCAGTAAGGAGAGCCCAGCTTCAGCCCTCTGGGTCCCTACCCTGAAGCTCACCGTAGCCTGGTTGAGGACGATGACATGGATGCCCCGGCCCTGCTCTCGGGCATCATCCTCTAGCACCTATACAGTGGCAGAAACAAAGCACAGCTCTTCACTCTGTCACTCACAGTGGCTGTTTTTTAAGTATGAGATATGCCGGCCTGCCTTATGCCACCGCTGTTCGCAGTTCTCAGCCTGAAGGCTGCCGCTTCCAGAAGCCCCATAGCACCCTCATCAGAAAAGACTGCATCTTCCCACCATCTACCTGTTATCACTTTCAGGGCGCCCAGAGCCCTGGACTGTCTGTTTAGCCCTGCTGATTCCATAATCCTCTACTAGTTTGAGACACTCTAAACAGGGCAAGTCCCATTATCTCCAGGGCCCCATTCCTGGCCTGAGGCTGAAGTCAAAGGGACTAGAAAACGGTGATGCAATCACCGAGCTGACTGCCTACTAATACTCATGATTACTTTTGAGACCTCACCACATGAGACAGTTCCCTTAACCCCCAAAGTAGAAATCATTAATGCCAGATGTAGGGCTCCAAAGTCACACAGCTCAAACCCGGAGAACTGCAGTTCCCACTCAGGTTAGGGACCCACAGTCTGTGTACCATGCCCTGAAGGTACTGGAGTGACAGTATACCAAACAGTGGCCCACTCACCGTGGTGCCATCCACTGCCACATACACTTTGCTGCGGCTAGAGTACACCTCCACATCCAGGACCCGCCGAGGACTGCTGCCTCTGTGCTTCGGGGACTCCAAGCGGCCTAGGGCCTCATCTGGAGAAGGAGGCATTGCAACAGGCACGGATGATGTCTCCCTGGCAGAGTTCTACCCTGTGGCTCTGCATGCCACTCCTGCCGTGACATCCCAGCCAATCCATCCTCAGTCTGGCGCTCACCATAGTCTTGCTCTGACTCCGGATCTTCATTGGCTTCGCTGATTGCTCGACGAGTATCAAGGATCAACTTGATGTTGACAATGACAGTCACCAGCAGGAAAAGCACAGCCCCTGTCTGAGTGGAGAGGCGGGACGACTGAGGCACATCCTCTCTAGATCATAGAGGTTTTTTCTGAAAGTATGGCCCTGGCTGTAGTGAGGACACAGGGAGAAAGAACCTGGGACCTATCTCAGCTTTCTGGCTCTCAACCAAAATCTAGGCTCATGGCTATCTCCCAGGGAACCTCCCTGACTGGACCCCTTCATCAGGCCCTCCCTACGCAGAGCTCTTGTACTCTTCCATCTGAGTCCTTGATTTCCTTGGACCCATCCATAATTAGTTCCTATTGATATATTCAGGTTCTGAGAACCATACTAGGGTATCAGAAAACCTGAAACCTAGCCCACACTGCCTGACAGGTATGTACCCAGGGCAACATCTTTCTGTTTCAACCACGTTTCTGTTTGATGCCTAGGAGGTTAGAGTTGGGTTCTGATTCCAGAACTCTGGGTCTAAATCACTGCCTGAAAGGCAGTGACACAGGTTTCCCTTTTAGGAATGTGCTGCCTCTTCCTGGTTAGAAGTGACCAAGGTGGGGACCAGTGCCCATAGTCTAGGGTAGGGTAAGGTTAGGAGGGGGGCCCCTGAGGATTTTGGGACATCATTTTACCTGACAGAATCTCCGCAGGGCCCGCTGGTTTGTCAGTTTATACTTCCAGGTAAGATACCAGCTCCGCTTCTTCCTAGCCCCAAAGGGCTTGATGAGAGGACTAGGCTTCCAGTCGTCCATACTGGATTAGGGGGTCACCCCTGTCCTGGCCAGTCCATGACTTCAGGAATCTGGGGAGCCAGGAGAGTCACATGGAGTAAGGAAGTCTTTCTCCCAAAGCCTGACGCCTTCTAGAGATGAGGACTTCCTAGCTACACTCCCCTCTGCAAATTGCTTAGCTGTGTGACCCAGGGAAAGTGGCTCAACTCCTCTGGGCCGGGCCAGAAAAACCTTTAGAGGGGTTGGATCACCTGCAAATTCCCTGAGGCTAGAGGAACTGAGTCAGGGCTGCCCAGGGCCTCAGAGGTAGAGGCCAAATAATCCGCTTTCAAGATTCACCAGTCCCTAAAAGATGCAATTCCCAGTCCTTCCCCGTCCTAAGGTGGGCCAGTAACAGAGACCTCCCGCGCCCCAACCCGCCTGCCTCCTATGTAGCTCAGCTCCTCTCCTCCCAGGGCTCAGGGACGCTGGACCGTTCCGGAGACCCCCCCCGCCGCATCACCGCGCCCCCCATCCGCCTCCGATCCCCGGTCCCGCACCTGGAGACGCTCACGGCTCAGGGGCCCGGGGCCCTGCTCGGGCCGCACTCGGGCCCGCACCGCTCGGCCGGGCTCACCACGGCCTCCGCCTCCTCCATGCCGCTCGGGCCCCGCCCCGGCCCGGGCGGCCCGCCCCACCGCTTCCGCCTGCGCTGCCTCCGCCGCGGGGTGAGAGGGCGGCAGGCGGTGCTTAGGGCGCGGTCGGGCTCGGGGTCTGCGGCGCTTGGAGAGCGGGTGTGCACAGCCTCCGGTGCAGGTTCGCAGCCCGGCAGGCGAGTGGGCCTCGCGGGAGAGCAGCTGGCGGCACCGGCGGGCAGGCGGCATCTGGGTCCCGTGGGGTCAAACGGGCTGCAGGCCTCTCGTACGCCCTGCACCGCCCAGCCGCGCTTGGGCACGACTGCTACCCAGACCTGCCGGCATACACGCTTGGCCTTAGAAGGGAGGAGGATCAAAAACCTGCTTGTACCGCTGTTTCTGAACATTTATGTTAACTCAGCTCCACAACCACCCATGATTGATAGGTGCTATGATTATCCCATTCTTAAAATGAATTCCAAGGTCACAGAACTGCGCAAGTTGGGATTGAAATCCAGGCTGTCTGGGTACAGCACTAAAGTGCCCGTAGTAATACTTAAGAGCTGTGAAGTTTAAATGAGATATAAAACCATTAGTTTAACAAGGTTCTTAAACTTAAGGTTTCATCAGAATTAACTGGGCGGCTTGTTGAACTTGTGCTAAGCCTCATTCATAGTTTTAGATTTAATAATTTTGAGCGGAGTAGGATTTTTGACATTTTTCTTGAGGGCTGTGCACATACTAACTACATGCTTTGCCACTGAATTACATCCCTAGTCCCAGATACTTGCTTCTTTTTTCCTGTGCTGGGTATTGAACCTAGTCAAGTGCTCTACCACTAATCTATATCCCTATCCCAGATTTCCAAATCTCTAACAAGTTTCTTTTTGAAGTAATTGAATAGACATGGAAGCCTTTTAGGCAGCATTTTTTTTTTCTTGGTCTTTTTGAGACAGGGTCTCCCTGTAGCCCCAGCTGTCCTAGAACTCACTATGTAGACCAAGGTAGCCTTGAACTCACAAAGATCTGCCTGCCTCTGCCTCCTGAGTGCTGGGATTAAAGGCTACGAGACAGTCTTTTTTTGTGGAGAATAGATGGAAAGATGGAAACTGACAGGAATCTGGGAAAAAGTTTATTTTTATTCTTTTAATTATTTTTGTTGCTTGTTTTCAGACAGGGTCTCACTGTGCAGATCAGGCTGGCCTTGAACTCAGAGATATTTGCCTGCCTTTGCCTCCCGAATGCTAGGGTTACAGATATGTGCCACCCTACCTGCAACAGTTGGAATTTTAAAAAATGATTGATTGCTTGATTGATGATTGATTGATTGATTGATTTTGAGCTCTCCCTAGTCCATCTGCCTCCTGCATGGAGGGATGATATCCTTCAACATGTTAACAGTGCTTGTCAGGTTGGACAAGGTATTGTATACCTGTAATCCTAACACTCAGGGGTAGAGGCAGGAGAATAACCAATTCAAGGCAGTCTGGTTTCTTAGCAAGATACTGTCTGGAAGCACAAAATGGTAGCTCACTTCTGTAATCCTAGTACTCAGGAGGCTGAGGCAGGAGGATTACCATGAGGCCAACTTGGTCCACATAGCTCCAGGACAGCCAGGACCTGCAGTGAGACCTGGTCTCAGAAACAAAACAAAAGTCCTTGGCATCAGTCCCTCCTGTCTACAAGCTTCTCTGTGGAAGATCTTATCCACTCATGATCTCTGTTCCTATCCAGAGTCTCAAACTCAAATCTGCATTCCTAACTTCTCTCCTGAGCTTCAGATTGTCCACCTGCCTGCTGCATATCTCCACTGGACCCTCAATTCCATAGCTACTAGTATCAACTCCACCTGCTCCTCAGATCTCTTATCGGTTCCTTTCCTTGGCCGTATAGCTGGGACTCACATTGGCTCCTGGTCTTTCCTCAGTGTGTTAGTTACTGAAATCATTTGCTTTTGAACAAATATTTAGTGAATGCCATTTAAATTTTTAAGATTTTTTTAAAAGACATTTTATTTTTATTTTACATGTATGAGTGTATTGCTTGCATGTAGGTAGGTTCATCTTTGTCATGCAATGCCCATGGAGGGCAGAAGAGGGCGTTTGATCCCCTGGAAATGGAGTTATTGATGGTTGTTAGCCACCATGTGGGTGCAGGGAATAGAACCCAATCCTCTGCAAGAGCAGTCAGTACTCTTAACTGGTGAGCCATCTCTCCAGCCCCAAGATTTTATTTTTATTTTATGTGTATGTGTGTTTTGTGTGCATGTATGCAAGTGTACCATGTGCATGCAATGCCTATGGAGATCAGAAGAGGGTATCAGACCCCTCAGAACTGGAGTTAGCTGGGAACTGAACCTGGGTCCTCTGCAAGAGCTGCCAGTACTCTTAATGGCTTACGCTTCTGTCCAGTCCCTTGAATGCCTTTTTTTTTTGGTCTTTTTGAGACAGGGTCTCCCTGAAACCCAGCTGGCCTGGATGCTGGGATTAAAGGTGTGCGCCACCACACCTGGCTCTTGAATACCTATTTAAATAAATGAATGCAATCAAGTCATCCAATTCTTATTGTACCTATTAAAAGAGCTATTATGAGGGACACCGAGAGGTCCCCAAAACAATAAAGGCCATTGCCAATAATGTTGGTTGCACACCAGAAATGGACAGAAAAACCCTATCGCTGAAGACACAGCATGATATGAGCATGGGAGAGGGAGAAATCAAGCTTGGACTAAGCTGGAAACTCCCTGCCACTGGGTGGGTGGCTTTCATGGTGCCAAAGGCAACATGCAGATAACTGGGGGAGAATAGTCCCCTATAATTCTCCTCAATGACGGACCCCATGTATTGCACTACCAACATACCAAACAAGATGTTTCTGGCTGGTGCAATAGTGGAGTGTTTAGTGTTATGTACAACCAGCAAATTTTCGATTGGATATAATGCCCGCTCCTAGGGGTGGAACACACATCTGGTGCTGTAAACCCTGCCAACCCCCTGTGGCAGGGGAGAATAGCAGTGGGACGTCACTGCAATTGCTTTGTTAGATGGAAAGGATGCACCTGCCAAAGCACTGAACAAGCATTTGTATATATCACCATAGGGTATTATCACAGTCAATGTTTAGTTTTTTGAGGGGTTGGGGATTTAGCTCAGTGGTAGAGTGCTTGCCTAGCAAGCGCAAGGCCCTGGGTTCCGTCCTCAGCTCCGAAAAAAAAA
>NW_008333791.1:668468-676417 GCF_000622305.1 Nannospalax galili
TTTTTTTTGGTCTTTTTTTGAGACAGAGCTCCCTATAGCCCCACCTGACCTGGAACTCACTATGTAGACCAGGCTGGCCTCACTCTCACAGAGATTCACCTGCCTTTGCCTCCTGAGTGCTGGGATTAAAGGCATGTACCACCACGCTGGGCTATTTTTTAGTTTATGTGTATAGTGTTTGCCTGCCTGTATGTAAGTGCACCCCTGTCATGCAGTGTCTATGGAGGCCAGAAGAGGGCGTCAGACCCCCTGGAACTATAGTTATGGAGAGTTGTTAGCTACCATGTGGGAACCAAATTTGGGTCCTCTGCCATCTCTTAATTGCTGAGTCATCTCTCCACCCCCACCTTCAGTTTCCTTCCTTCCTTCCTTCCTTCCTTCCTTCCTTCCTTCCTTCCTTCCTTCCTTCTTCCCTCCCTCCCTCCTTCCTTCCTTCCTTCCTTCCTCTTCTTTCTTTCTTTTTTTCCTTTCCTGTCTTTTTTGAGACAGACTCTCCCTGTAGCTCCAGTTGGGCCTGGAACTCATTAGGTAGACCAGGCTGGCCTTAATTTCTCGATCTCCCAGAGATCTGCCTCCCAAGTTCTGGGACTAAAGGTGTGTGCCACCATGCCTGGCTCACTTTCAATTCTTGACTTCCAACTAGTTGCCTTGACTTTGGACTTTTGTTTTTTTTTAAATATTTTATTCATTATTTTTATTTTATGTGTATGAGTGTATTGCCTGCATGTATGTGAGTGTACCCATGTCGTGCAATGCCATGGAGGTCAGAAGAGGGCTTCAGATTTCCCTGGAACTGGAGTTAAGGACAGTTCTTAGCCGCCATGTGGGTGCTGGGAATCGAACCCGGGTCCTCTGCAAGAGCAGTGCTCTTAACCACTGAGCCATCTCTCCAGCCCTGACTCTAGAGTTTTATTCCTCCATTCCTCCAATCTTCCTTTTGCAAAGTCTAGAGTAATTTTTTTGGGGGGGGTCTTTTTCAGACAGGGTCTCCCTGTAGCCTTAGCTGCCCTGGAACTTACTCTGTGGACCAGGATGGCCTCAACTCACAGAGATTCCTCCTGCTTCTGCTTCTGGAGTGTTGGGATGAAAGGCGTGTGCCACTAGAGTAATTTTTCAAAAAGACAAATGTGTTGTCAATATCTGGTTTAAAAACCTTCCAAGGGTCAAGAAATGTTAAAGAGGGCTGAGTGCACACCTATAATACCAGCACCTGGGAGACAGAGGCAGGAGGATAAGATGTTCAAGGTCATCCTCAGCTACATATTAAGCTTGAGGTCAACCCTGGATACAGAGACTCTGTCTCAAAATCTATCCATGGGAAGTCAGTATATGATGTTAAAATTTAAAAAGGAGTGTTAAAAGTGTTTAAAATTATGACTGGTTAGGCTGCAGAGATGGCTCAGCAGTTAAGAAGAGCACATACTGCTCTTGCGGTAGGATCCAAGTTTGGTTCCCAGCACCTAGGTCAGGTGGCTCACGACCATCAGTAACTCCAGCTCTAGAGGATCCCAGGCCCTCTTTCGATCTCTGCAGCACCTATACTCAATGCAGATTTCCATTTAAAGAATAAAAAATAAAATCTAGAATTATGAGTGGTTAAACACTTAAAAAAAAAAAGTGAAATTGGTTGCCTCTGGGAAGTGGACCTAGAGGTGTAAGAGGTTACAGGGAAAGGGAGTTTTTTCATTGCAAATCCTTCCGTAACCATGAGCTAGACATACTTGGATTAAAAGTCCAAATAAAACAACAGTTTTTCATGGCTCTTTTCTACCTGTAGAATCAAGTCCAAACACCTTAGAAATATATCCTTGTTACTCAGTGTGGACCCAGTCTGGCCCAGCAGTCTGGCCATCCCTCGGTGCTTTCTAGAAACATAGAACCAGGGCTGGAGAGATGGCTCAGCAGTTAAGAACACTGGTTGTTCTTGCAGAAGACCCAGGTTCATATCCCAGCACCCACATGGCAGCGAACAACTGTCTGTAACTCCAGTCCCAGGGGCTCCAACAGCCTCTTCTGTCCTCTGTGGGCATTGCACAACACAGGTGTACTTATCTACGTGCAGGCAATACACACATACACATAAAATAAAAATAAATGCACACACACACACACACACACACATACACACACACACATTATAAAAACAAATAAACAAGAAAAGAATCAGGGCTGAAGAGATGACTCAGCAGTTGAGAGCACTAGCTGCTCTTGCAGAAGACCCAGGTTCAAATCCCAGCACCGTCTGTAACTTCAGTTCCAGGGGATCCAACACCCTTTTCTGATTTCCACAGGATTGCTCGACATGGGTACACTCACATACATGCAGGCAATACACTCATACACATAAACTAAAAAATAGTCAAAATAAATAAATAAATAAAAATAAATCTAGCCAAGCATGGTAGTACATGCCTTTAATCCCAGCACTCAGAAGGCAGAGCAGGCGGATCCTCTGTGAGTTTGAGGCCAGCCTAGTCTACAGACTGACTTCCAGGCAGCTGGAGCTACAGGGAGACCCTGTCTCAAAAAGACCAGAAAAAAAAAAAAAAAAAAAAAGTCTCGATACCCACTTCACAAGGTTTGCAGATGACCCATACTCACAGTCTAGCTTAGGAAGCATCTCCCTTGCAAGCCCATGCAAGATCACGTCCGTGTGGACCCCTTCAACTTTAATACTGGTTGCTTCTTACTGACCAGGGGAGTTGGCCTCAGTCTCCTTCAGTCTGATTTCTAGCCATTGCGAGGTGTGTATGAGTGGCTATATTCTAGTCACCGTTTTTTGACTGGCGTATCAGCAGAAAGCCTTCAGAACCTTCTGTGACCACTTAAACTCACACAGGGCTGAGGCTGCCTACTCTTCATTCAGCACTTATTGGGTGCTTGCTGTGCTCCTAGCCGGAGCCAGTGCCAGTGTAGGGAGAAGGCCCTGAGCTCTCTGAGGGCTCTTTCAGGTCCAAATCCAGGCTGCAGTCCCAGCCATCCATGGCGAGAACTCGTGTGCGCAGCACTCGGATATATATCTCTCTGCTGGACTGCGCGGCTTCTCTGAGCCTTACGGCGTCGTCCTCCTGCCCCCGCGCTACGAGGGCGTTAGCGGCGATTAAGGAGGACCCTCCGGACCGGGACCCCGCGTCCAGTCGCCCAGCCCTGCTCTGGCTTGGGCCCGCATGGAGGGGACCGTGGAGTCTCAGACGCCCGACTTGCGAGACGTAGAGGGCAAGGTGGGCAGGAAGACCCCCGAAGGGCTGCTGCGCGGGCTGCGGGGCGAGTGGGAGCTGGGAACCTCCGTGAACCTGCTGCTCCCGGGGGCGCCGAACACCGGCCACGGCCTGGGGGACAAGATCATGGCGCTGAGGATGGAGCTGGTGAGTGTGGGCGCTGCGGGCCGGGGGCGGGGACAGAGTCCCCAGAGGGCCCTAGAAGGGACAGGCTCTGTCCCGAGTTAGCCTGGAGAGGAGGGAGTTAAAACTCCACCTAACTCCTCGGGATCCCTCCCAGATCAATCCATAAACCCCGGGTTGGAAGTGGAGCGAAGTGACGTCCCATTAATCGTCTCTCAAGGGTGAGTGAAGGGTTGATGGGTCCTGAGGACTATGAGTAGGAGGCACAAGCTCTTGGAAGTTTTTCATGCTAGATAGTCGGAGAAGAGGCGAGTACTAAGAACCTACCCAGTACAGCGCATCCGGGACCACCTATTTCCCCAGACCCCTATAAGGCAACTGATCTTTTTTTTTCCCTCTTCCTGCAAACTGGGATTTTGTTCCTGTGAGGCCCCAGAATGTTCAGGTCAGGATTCAGCACAGAAGAGATTAAGTGAGGTAATACTGGCTGAAAATTGCCTGAACGAGGGGCAAACAAAAACATCTCCCTTTTCTCAACATCCCACCAGCAACCGCTTAAAATACTTGAATGTTCTAAGCTTTTAACAGAGACAGTAGCCACACCATCAGCGTTGGTCCTTCACCGGGGACTCAGTCTCTTCTTTTCAGGCCTCAGAGGATCTCACCTGTACCTTCTTGGGGAGAAGAGGAAGGAATAACAGCCCTCCCTCTTCTCTGGAGCTCTTGGTCTAGATTCTGAGCCAGAGGGCAACCAGGGCCTCAGGAGGCTCCCCAGGGCCCTGGTTCCGGTGAAAGAGGTGGTTTACACCTGCCACCACTTTGCAGTCAGTTCTGAGGAATTGAGGAATTGCCAGCTAGTCCTGGCTCAGGACCAGGAGCCCACAGTATGTCAGCTAGTAAATCTTCCTGGAGCCTCACTGTGCACCCAACTCTGTGCCAAGCAGATCTGGGAGGGTGGGGGGAGGATTATGGGACCACCCAGGCCAGCCCAGAGCTCTCTTTCTGTGATAGGAGAGTCCAGGAGAGACTTCTGGGCTGAGCCAACAGGGAGGGGCCAGTATTTGAATGCCAAATGTGCACTTGGCCATGAAGGTTGTAGTTGAGTGCCAGATTCTTCAGAGCAGGACTGTGACTATACTAACTTCTGAAAGGGACCTGGTTTTGCTTTATTGTACAAAGTGCTCAAAAACTGACTTTTATTTTTGAGACATTGGCTCACTATTTAGCCCAGGCTGGCCCCCCAAATCATATTCTTCCTCTCTCAGGCACTTGAATGGCGGGATTATAGGCATGTGCCACCATACCCAGCTGAAAATTAAATTACACTGAGGATATATGATGTGTATCATGCTGAGCATGTTAAACAATTTTTTTTTTCCTTTGAGGAGCTGAGACTGAACCCAGGACCTTGCACATGCTAGGCTAGTACTCTACAATTGAGCTGTACCCTTTGTCTTACATGCTATCCCCTTAATTCCTTCAGCTAGATGAGTGATATTTTATAGATAGAAGTAAATAAGGCACAGAAGTTAAGCAGTTACCCCAAGGTCATTCAAAAAAGTGAAAAGCAAAGTCAAGATTGGAGCCCAGATCATCTGACCTCATTGTACACATTTACTATGGAGACCTGCTTTGTGCCAGGCACTTAATTTAAAAAAAATTTTATTATGCTGGATGTGGTGGCACATGCCTTTAGTCACAGCACTTGGGAGGTGAGTTTAAGGCCAGCCTGGTCTACTTTTTTTTGTCGTCTTGAGATAGGGTCTCCCTGTAGCCCCAGCTGGCCTGGAGCTCACTATGTAGACCAGGCTGGCCTTGAACTCACAGAGATCTGCCTGCCTCTGCCTCCCAAGTGCTGGGATTAAAGGCGTGTGCCACCACGCCAGACAAGTTTTATTATTTTTTGTGTACGAGTGTATTGCCTGCATGTATATAAGTGCACCATGTCATGCAGTGTTCGAGGAGGTCAGAAGAGGGCCATTGGATTCCCTGGAACTGGAGTTACACACAGTTGTTAGGGCTGGAAACCAACCTGGGTCCTCTGCAAGAGCAGCCAACGTTCTTAACCGCTGAGCCATCTCTCCAGCCCCTGTGCCAGGCACTTTAAACACATTTTATGTCGCTGAAATGAGAAAACTTGTCAGATGTTCAAGGACTTGCCTGTACTCATACAGGGAATCTGAAGGTATTCCAAATCTTTGGCTCTAATTCTCTATAAAATTTGAGAGAGTACATTTAACATCTGATTTTTGTCTCTATTTTTGACCCATCTGGCATGGAGTCTGAGGTTGCCCGTGAAGAAGTGTTTTGGGAACCAGAACAAGGAGAAAATCCCTCCCATGCTCTTTCGTCGCTCCTCAGGCCAGGATGTCACTGAGCTCTTTTTGCCTCCTGTTCTGCCCACTGGTTGTACCCTAGAATGACAAAAGGCAAGGGAGGCGTTTGACGCTGGGGAGGAAGAACTGACCCAAGCTCTCTAAAGACTGTCCTTCATTTGTTGCTCTCCTTGTATACAGGCAGAAGCAGGCTTACCCTTCAGGCCAAGGTCAGACCTGTGTTTTCACTCCTACTCTAGCTTTGCTCCCCAAGTCAGAAGTTGAATGGAGAGCCAGAGTCTGAGATGTGTAGAATGACAAACAATGGCAACCTCCCCTCCCACCCAGAGAGTTGTTGCTAGGACAACCTCCAGCCCACCTCCATGGTGCAGTTTGGGAAAAAGCATTAGACAAGGAGGAGAAAAAGACATGAGTTCAAATCCAGTCTCTCTTTCTGATGATGGCCCTCTTTTTTTTTTTTTTTTTTTTTTTTTTTTTTTTCGGTCTTTTTGAGACAGGGTCTCCCTGTAGCCCCAGCTGTCCTGGAACTCACAGAGATCCGCCTGCCTCTGCCTCCCGAGTGCTGGGATGGGCCCTCTTTTTTTTGTAATTAAAAAAAAATTTTATTAGCCAGGCGTGGTGACGCACGCCTTTAATCCCAGCACTTGGGAGGCAGAGGCAGGTGGATCTCTGTGAGTTCAAGGCCAGCCTGATCTACATAGTGAGTTCCAGGACAGCTGGGGCTACAGGGAGACCCTGTCTCAAAAAGACCAAAAAAAAAAATTTGCATCTATTATTTTTATTTTATGTGTATGCATGTATTGCCTGCAGGTAAGTGCATCCATGTTGTGCAATGCCTGCAGAGGACAGAAGAGGCTGTCAGATCCCCTGAAACTGGAGTTACAGGTGTTTGCTGCCATGTAGGTGCTGGGATTCAAACCCAGGTCTTCTTCAAGAACAGTGTTCTTAACCGCTGAGCCATCTCTCCAGCCCTGGAGCAGGGCCCTCTTTTGTGGTTTCGCTTTTGGCCTTAGTTTTTGTTTGTCCCTTAGTGGAGGAAATAAGGAGATAGTTATGGAACTAGATGATCTGTAACAGCCTTTTTAGTGACACTAGTCTGAGAATTCCAATCCATTACCAGGGATCTAAAACTGAGGTCTTGAGGCTTTTACCTTGAGACCCTATTTGGATTGAGCAAAGGAGCCTTACCCAAGCCCCCAGGGCTGGGAAGAGGCTGATGTGGGGAGGAGCAGGGAATCTGAATCCCCCAAGGAACAGTACTGGGTTTGGGTGGCCTCTGCCTAGTCCCTGCTCTTTTTCCAAAGAGATGGTGAAAAACGAGTGCTTCTTTTTCTGGTGAGAAAGCCTTTTGCTTCTATTCTTGGAAGTGATGCTGTCACAGTCAGGGAATCCCACTGTCACAGGATTAAAGAATCTGGTGCTCAGGTTGGTTTCCCAGCAACACAGAACAAACCAGCTTCCTGAGTCCTGGGCACCACCAGAGAGATGAGGTAGTGAAGGCAAGAGAATCCCAGAACTCAATGTGGTCAATGCAACATTAGAATTAGGCAGAGAACCTGAAATGAGTTGGGTGAGACCTGCTCTCAGAGAGCTGACAAGCTGGACTAGGGAAAGAGGGAGACAGACTAAGGTTTGTACTGAATGAGAAATTCTTTTGGGGGCTAGAGATATGCTCAATGGTAGAGTGCGTGCCTCACATACAGGAAGCCCTGGGTTGGATCCTTAGCATCACATAAAACTGGGTGTAGTGGGGCATGCCTGTAATCCGAGCACATTGGAGACAGAGGCTGGGAGATCAGAAGTTCAAGGAAAAAGTACTGTTGGGGAACTAGAGAGATGGCTCAGCCATTAAGAGTACTGGTTGCTCTTGTAGAGGACCTGGGTTTGCTTCCCAATACCCACATGGTGGCTCACAATCATCTGTAACTCCAGTTCCAGGGGATCTGACACACTCTTCTGGCCTCCACACTCATCAGGCACACATGTTCTTATTCTTTACCTTAATTTGAGGGACTTCAAGAAGATACTTTTTTTTTTTTCATACAGAAGAATTCATTCCAAGGCAATTGACATTGAGACGTTTTCACATGCATTTCTAATCTCTATATACATGACTATCACTGGTCACAGTCGCCCACCTTCTGAGCTCCTCGGCATCTGAGCATGAATACAAACTCATCAGGTAGACAGCCTTCCTCTCCCACTAGAGCCTCCATACTCTGCCATCCCTGTCACTGACCACTGTGTTGTCAGCACCCTCATCCATTCCCCC
>NW_008333791.1:676880-691508 GCF_000622305.1 Nannospalax galili
TGAACTTTATGTGTCTTTGTGGTTTACTTTTTGGGTATGAAGAGCTGGTTCGTCTACTTCTGGTTCTTTCTTTTGATTTTATATTGTCGTGGCCGAATTGATTTTATCTTCAGGAAGTTCCACGGTGGCCCAATTCCAATGTGGATCAGAAGTTTTCAGACTTTCTCCTTAGGTCTGGAATCTTCTAAGAATGCTTTTGGCCTCAGGAACTTGGGTGTTGGACTGACCTGAGACCCTGGCTGTGGCCGCACCACGCAGGGATACAAAGGCAGATGGGGAGGGAAGAAGCCCCAAGATTTCCCAGGGAGTGGATTGAGTAGCTGGGTTGTACTGGATGCAAAGGATCAGGGAGAGGAAAGGTAAGCCTCGGAGCCCCAGAAAGAGGCTGTCAGCCCCAGAAAGAGGCTGGTGGGTGTTGCAGTGCCAGGGAAGTAGAGGGAGGTGAGTGCAGGGCCAGGACCAGAAGCAGAGCTCCTGGGGCCCTAGAAAGGCACTGAATTGGTCTGGGTGAGAAGGGTCAGGAAGCAGTATTGGTTCCCCAGGTGTCTGGGGCCCCAAGACTAGGAATGGCGCAGGGCCCAAACTAGGAGTATAGAATGTCGGGGGTGATGGAAGGGTGAATGTGGCTTAGGGAGTCCTGGCGTGGAGGGCTGCACTATAGACTTACCCCACGAGGCCTGAGGATAGTAGTGCAGCTATATATATATATATATATATATATTTTATGTTTTGTCTGCATTTAAGTGTACCATGTGCAAGCAGTACCTGCGGAGTTCAGAAGAGGGTGTTGGATCCCCTGGAACTGGAGTTAGGGATGGTTGTTAGCTGCCATGTGGATGCTGGGAACCAAACCAAACCTGTGCAAGAGCATCCAGTACTCTTAACCGCTGAGCCCGTCTCCAGTCCCTGTCACACAGAATTTCAACAGCTTGCTTCATTGTCTTACCAACCAGACTAAACCCATGAGAGGCAGAAATAGTGCCTTTTACCCCTTGCATCTAATATTGTCACACATATAAGAAATAATAAATATTTGTCTTGAAAAATTCATTTATGCTAGGCGTGGTAACACATATCTTTAATCCCAGCACTCTGGAGGCAGATAGATCCCTATGAGTTCTACATAGTGTTCTAGGCTAGCCAGGACTACTTAGACCTGTTGGACCCCCGGTCTGGGGTACCCAAAGTCCATGGAAGGTCGCACCCCAATAACTCAGTCCTCAGACCAGGAGATGCAACAAGCAAGAGGATTTAATCGTTTGCGCAGACGGGCCCCTGCCTCACTCAGAGAGAGAGAGAGAGCAGCAGCCCCGAGCTCAGCTTACAGGTGACTTTTAAAGGCAAAAACCACAAACCACAACCTTCAGCAGTAGGAGGGGGCCGGCAGCAACCGGTAGCAGTGGGAGGGGGCCGGCAGCAGTAGGAGGGGGGGAATTTCGGGTGATGTCCGGCTTGTGTACGGAGCATGAAAAGGTCAGTTCTTTCTCAGCAGTTAGAATTATTTTACTTTTTACTTCCTTGTTCTGAATATTTTTCTTTGGTCTGGGGAACTTGGTTTGAATCCACTTTAACCTGGGGGGCTTTAGTTTGATTCCATCAGACCTTGTCTCAAATTTTTGTTGTTGTTTAAAATGATGACAGAGACTGGAGAAATGGCTGGGTGGTTAAGAGCAGTGGCTGCTCTTGCAGAGCATCTGGATTTGATTCCCAGCACCCACATGGGTGTCGTAACAACTGCCTGTAACTTCAATGAATCTGGAACTCACCATGTAGACCAGGTTTAAATTCACAGAGCTCTACCTGCCTCTGCCTTCTGAGTGCTGGGATTAAAGGCTTGCGCTACCACATCTGGCTGAATAATAACATTAAAAAAATATACAAAGCTGGGACTGGAGAGATGGCTCAGTGGTTAAGAGCACTGACTGTTCTTGCAGAAGACTCAGGTTCAATTCCCAACGCCCACGTGGTAACAACCATCTGTAACTCCAGTTCCAGGGGATCCAATGCCCTCTTCTGACCTCTGAGGGGATTGTGTGACAAGGGTGCACCTACCTACATGCAGGCATCATACTCATAGACATAACATTACATATCTATCTATCTATCTATCTATCTATCTATCTATCTATCTATCTATCTATCTATCTATCTATATCTTTAACCTCTTATGCAGAATTTCTTAGGCTGTTTCTAGAGGGAGAGAAATGAAGTAGTAAATCAAGAAGAATTAGGTAGGCATGGTGGTTCACACCTGTAATCCCAGCACTTGGCAGGGGAGTTTTAGATCAGTCTGGGCTACAAGGTGAGATCCTGTCTCAAAAAAAAAAAAAAGAAAGAAAGAAAGAAAAGAGGATGGGTGCTGGAGAGATGGCTTAGAAGTTAAGAGCACTGGCTGCTCTTGTAGGGAAACTCAGTTCAGTACCTAGCACCCACATAGTAGCTAACAACTGTGGGTTAGCTACATTTCCAGGGTATTGGAAGGTCTCTTCTAACTTCCACATGTTCGTGGTACACTCATATACATGCAGGCAAAACACTCATGCATTTAAAATTTTTAAAAATGAAATATAAAAGACCCCCCCCAAACAAGAAGTTAGCTGCCACGTGGGTGCTGGGAATCGAATCCTGGGTCCTCTGCAAAAGCAGTGGGTGGGTGCTCTTAATCACTGAGCCACCTTTCCAGCCCCACTTTCAGGTGTGTCTGATTTTCCTGAGTCCTTTCTTTCTGTTAGTCCTCATGCTTAAAATCTATGTTAATTTATTTGTTTTTTTAATTTTGAGACAGGGTCTCCCTGTAACCATAGCTGGCCTGGAACTCGCTATGTAGACAAGGCTGGTCTTGATCTCATAGAGATCTTCCTGCCTCTGCCTCCTGAGTGCTGGAATTAAAGATGTGTGCCACCATACCCAGCAAAAAGTTTTATTTCACCAGGCGTGGTGGCGCACGCCTTTGGTCCCAGCACTTGGGAGGCAGAGGCAGGAAGATCTTTGTGAGTTCAAGGCCAGCCTGGTCTACATAGTGAGTTCAGGACAGCTGGGGCTACAAGGAGACCCTGTCTCAAAAAGACAAAAAAAAAAGTTTTATTTCAATTTATTATTGCGCAGGTGTGTGCCTATGTGTGTAAGTCAGAGGACAGTTTTCAATTCTCTCCCTGGGTTCTGGGGACCACACTCAGGTTGCCGGGTGTGTATGGCAGGCACCCTTACCTGCTGAGCCATCTCACTCGCTCTAAAATGTGATTAAAGGCATGCGCCACCACACCCAGCTCTAAAATGTCTTTTAATAAATTCCAACTCTGCTTCAAAAATAACAGCAACAACAACAGAAAAGGAAGGAAGGGAGGGAAGGAAGACAATATATGAGTGGAATTAAGAAATGTGCGATCCCACTCAGAAGAGAGGAAAAGAGAATCTCTAATGATGATAATGAAAGGAAATTGCTGTGCTGCAGGGACAGATTGGAGCAGATCAGACAGGTTCTAAAGAGATGCCTGTAAGATGACATAGACGGCAATATGATTGGTCTGAAAGCCTTGAGAGGGAAATTCAGACAATGGGAGGGAACTGGAATGACTTACTGATAACTACAAAGCAAACTAAAGCATAATAGCAATCATTCTAAGGAAAACAAATTTGTAAAAAATAAAAAGTAACTATAGTAAAGCATAAGGGTTGGCTGTAAATAGCATTTCCAAATGCTAGTAAATGTATTGCCTATTGGGAGGATGGGGAAATAGAAAGGGTGTCTCTATGGCAGGTATAACACTCGTACACAAAAAATAAAAATAAGCTGGGCATGGTGGCGCACAGCCTCTTCTGTCCTCCGAGTGCATTGCATGACACGGGTGCGCTTACCTACATGCAGGCATGCATCTTAAAAATAAGATATTTTTTAAAAAGTAATGTTGTGGCTGGATCTTGGGTCACAAAGAAGTATGTTAGAGGTGAAGCTAGAGAGGTAGAAAGGGCCATAGTATAAGAGGCTTTTGAATGCCAGCTGCTGATATGTTTAGAGTTCATTCTCGAGGAGCTCTGCAAAGCATAGAAAGCTCAGAGCAAGGGCAAGACAGGTTCAGACTTGTCAAGGCTTGAGGAAGGTACTCAGTGCACCCGCGCTGGGAAAGACCCTGGAGATTACCCTGTAGGTCAATCTTACTTCCAGTATAAACAGACCGGTGTGATGTTGTGATGGACAGAATCCCCAGATCCAAAGTCACTGGGATTCTGACCCTTAGCTCTGCTCCAGCCAAGCCTTCTCTCTCTCCCTCCCTCAGGCCTTGTCTTATGAGACTTAGGAGAATTGGGAACCAAGTTAATTCCCTTATTCCTCAGCTACCCCTTCCTTTTGGCCCAGTCTGTTTCCCAGTTAACACCTTACTAACTAGCTTTTGTTTGTTTCTAAGTCTTGTTGGTAAATCTGGACTAGTTCAGTACTGTGCCCTGAATATGAATTTGGAAGCCCAGTGAGATTGGATGTAATTTAATTTAATTTATGTAGAGATAAAGTCTCACTATGCAGTCCTGCTGGTTTGAAACTCTCTATGTAGACCAGACTGGCCTCCAACTCAGAGACCTGTGTGCCTTTGCCTCCCAATTGCTGAGATTATGACCTCCATGCCTTGCTGATTTTAAGGTTTTTTTTTGGGGGGGGCAGGGGTGGCGCACTCAACATTGGTCTTTATTTATTTATTTATTTATTTATGTATTTATTATTATTATTTTTTGGTCTTGAGATAGGGTCTCCCTGTAGCTCCAGCTGTCCTGGAACTCACTATGTAGACCAGGCTGGCCTTGAACTCACAGAGATCCGCCTGCCTCTGCCTCCTGAGTGCTGGGATTAAAGGCGTGAGCCACCATGCCTGGCCCAATTATTTTTATTTTATGTGTATGAGTGTATTGCCTGCATGTATGTAAGTGCACCTGGGTCCTGCAATGCCCGAGGAGGACAGAGAGGCCATCAGATCCCCTGGAACTGGAGTTATGGATAGTTGTTAGCTGCCATGTGGGTGCTGGGATTCGAACCCAGGTCTTCTGCAAGAACAACGTGTTCTTAACCTCTGAGCCATCTCTCCAGCCCCCAAAATTTGTTATTTTTATTTGTGTATGTCTATGTGTGTGGGTGCCCACAGAGGCTGGAAAAGGGAGTTGGATCCCCTAGATTTGTAGTTCTAGGTGATTGTAAGCTGCCTGATGTGGGTGCTGAGAACAGAACTCTGGTCCTCTGCAAGTGCTCTCAGCTGCCGAGCCATCTCTCCAGCCTGTTCTCTAACTCTTGATCCTCTTGCCTTAGTCACTTGTGTACTGGAATTATAGGCCTGAACCACCAGACTTAACTCAGTCTTTTTAAATTTTATTTAATTAATTTTGAAACAGGGTCTCATGAAGACCAAGCTGGTCTTGAACTGAATATGTAGTTGAGGATGACCTTGAACTTTTGATCCTCCTGCTTAAACCTCCTGAATGCTGGGAATACTCCCTATTTATTTAACGCTGGGGATGAAACCCAGAATTTCATGCATGCTAGCTAGGCAAGTCCTCACCCACTGTGCTACATACCCAGCTCCTTAGCTTTGTCTTTAAGAAAATTTTATTTTATATTTTATGTGTGTGACCACATCTGTATATGCATCACATATGTGCAGGTGCCTGAAGAGGCCAGAAGATGGTGTTGGATACCCTGGAATTGGCATTAGAGTCAGTTGTGAGCTGCCTGATGTGGATGCTGGGAACTGAACCTAGAGCCTCTGCCAACTCAGCAAGTGCTCTTAACTGCTTAGTATTTTCTCCGGCCCCCCTAGCCTTGTATTTTAATGCCTAGCATTTACTAAGACCTCACTTTGGTAAGTACAAAACAGACAGCATTTCAAAATCCTTGCTGCCATGCTGTGAGGTGAATGATTTAGCCTTGATTTTCAGTCAAGGAAACAGGAGGCTCACAGAAAATAATACAGCTTTCCACAAGCATATAGCTAATCAGTAGAGAAACTGATTCTTTTTCCCCCAGTGGTAGGTATGGAACTCAGGTCCTCACACATGCTAAGAGGCCACTGAGCTGTTTCTCCAGCCCAGCCCCAGCTAAAATTTTAAACTGAAGTTTGTTTGCATCTAAAACCCATTCTCCAGATAATTCTTCCCATGCTTTTTGAAAGTGAAGAATGGCTGGCTGGATCACAGGCCTCTGTAAACACCTGGGAAACCACAGCCTAGAACTTAGAACTAATTTCTTCTCTCATTTCTCCAGGCTTACCTTCGGGCTATTGATGTGAAGATCCTGCAGCAACTGGTGACCTTGAATGAGGGCATCGAGGCAGTGCGTTGGCTGTTGGAAGAGCGGGGAACACTGACCAGCCATTGCAGTAGCCTCACCAGCAGCCAATACAGCTTGACAGGTGGAAGCCCAGGTCATTCAAGGCGGGGTAGTTGGGACAGCCTGCCAGACACCAGCTCCACTGACCGGCTAGACAGTGTCTCTATTGGCAGCTTCTTGGATACTGTGGCCCCCAGAGATCTGGATGAACAAGGCCCCCCTGGGGCTTCCTGTCCCGACATTGACTGGACAAAGGTTATCCCTGGTGAGCACAGGTCCAGGACTGAGGTGGATATGACATCTACCAGGCTTGGGAGTTTAGGGGCTGCATGGAAGCTCCCAGGGGATGAGCTCCAAGGTGGATCACCTCAGCCGCCAGAGGATGACAGTTCTAAGCTGGACTTTGAGGCTCACTGGTACTGGGGACAGTGCCAGGATGATGTGACCTTCTTGTAAAATCTTTTCCACCCATTTGCACTTTGTGGGGCTTTCAACCTTTGGCTCTGATCTCCCTCAAAATTTATTTTTCCTCACTCTTGAACTAGGCTTAGACTATACTGAAATCAGTTACCATGGAAACCTGGCTCATCATCTCTCTGGTCCCTAGGGAGCCTTTCCTTTTATCCCACAATTATTGGGTCCCTAGAGCTATTTCCATAAAGATACTCACTATAAAGGCCTAGTTTATGGTGCCTGATGTCCCTCCTCCAACTAGGTGAAGTGTTAAGGAATTTTAGGACCTCCAGAACATCACTGATGAAGAGATGGGGGTGTAATCACTTTATCTAAAGTCTAAGAGCCTTGGCTGCCTCTTAGGCAAAATGGAGAATTGAGGAGGAATATTCAGGGCTAAACCTCCATGAATCCATGAATCCAATAAGCCTTCCTAGGTGCCTTTGGAGTTGGGAACCCACCCCTTCCTATCTGCTGAGTGATGTCATTTCCTGCCAGGATAGACTAGTGCCTCTTCTGTACCTGTCCTTCGATGGTGTGTGGTAGGTCATTATAGAGGGCTTCTGAGCCCCTGTTGTTAAGCATGACCTTTATCACTTAATGTCACAGTCATTACTTCTTTTAGTGGGCACATAACACTTCCTGGCTGTGTTTTTCACTGCAGATGTTCGTGTTGCATTTCAGAAGGTCCTCACTTTTCAAACATGGTATTTTGTCTTAAGGATCTCACTTCTGTGGCTACATCTCTGCCTGGTGCTATAACAACACTCTTATCTTGGCGCTTTTAGGGAGAGAAACTCTGAATCTCCACCTAGGCTCTCAAGTTGGCTAGGCTTAGTTTACTGCAGGCCTGTCTTACCCTGTTCCTGGGCTGCCCCATTCCTGTTTTCTGGCCCCACAACTGCCTTCCAGGATGTTCAGCTTAAGTGTGTTCACACCTCTGTTTCCCCTTTAGGACTTAGCCCTTTTAATGTACCTCCTCATCCCACTATTGTTTGGAGGTAAGGAAAATGAGGTTTCAGGGTTCTGGGGCCACACTTGAATGGTAGGGAGGTCTTGGCATCTGACTGCACTTACCCTTCCCCCACCCTGTCTAGCCTTCCACCATTTGGTCACAAGTATGCCAGCCTGAGGTTGGGATACAAGGCATCTCCTTGTCTGGGCTACAATGTGGAGGCATGGCAGAAAACAACAGATGCCCTTTAGTCCCTGGGGCCTCATCTGGGAGGGGGGAAAAGACTATGGAAAGTCCTCTTCTTTTATGGCAAGCCTGGAACCTGAGGAGGGATAGGGGAACTGGTTCTGGGGTTGGGTCCCCAGGTCCTAGGTAATTATACCAGAGAAAGAATTCCAGGGAAACTGTCACCCTGGGGCTCAGGGAGAGGACAAGCCCAGAGAAAGATGTACGTGTGTGGCTGTGGCTGTGCTGATACCAAAATGAATTCTTGTAGATTAACCCTTTAAGCAACAGCTACCTGCCCCATATGTTGGTCCCTGTCCTTCCTTCCTGGGCCCCGAAATTAGATTACTGGAGGGAAAAGGACGATATTTGTGTGCCCTCCTGAGTTGGAAGAGTCTTCCCCAAATCCTGGAATAAACACTTGGCTACTTTTTCTGCTTTTCATCCCCTGTTGGGGAAGGGAGGATAACCAAGTTGATCCTGTCCGTCCCCTCACCTCCAGCTCCAGTGCCTCAAGGGTTGTTTTGCCCAAATCCTACAGCAATACATTCAAGTCTCTGGCCCTTCGCTGCCATCAAGGTGATTGCTATCTCCACAGCAAGCTCTGCCTCTTCTGTTGCCAGACCTCTTCTTACCATTCCACATGGCTCTGGGGCTCCTGACTTCCCCTCAGGCAAAGATTTTGAACACCCTATTTCTGTCCTAATCTAACCAGTTTATAGTGTTCCCTTGGGCAACCAACCAACCACCTTTCCCTTTGGAAACTACTGTATTTGTATTTAAGGCTCACTTCACCTCCCTATAAACTTCTGGAGTTGCCGGTCCCCTTGTGGCCACTATGCACTACTGCTAGAGTTGCTGGGTGAAACCTTCAAATTCAAAGGAATTACAGGATAGGCTTTTAGGAAACCAGACTCCCTCAATGCACAGCTAAGATTTGCCCTGCTCTACATTTTGGAGAACTGTAGTAATGGCCATGTTAGAGAGCCTGTTGCCTGCCTGCATGCTCACAGCTCCATACTTAAGTTACATTGCCCAGTTAACACCTCAAACCCCAAACATTTAAGTCCTAGCTGGGTGGGTAGCACATACCTGGGGGGAGGGGAGCAGTCAGGGCTCAGTGCTTCAGAGCTGAAGATTAGGAGCAGGGTGGGGTGAAATTAGGAAAACCAAGTTGATCTTGGCAGAGGTGAAGACCTGAGAATGCTGGGCTAGAGAGGTGGGGTGAGTGGGACCGCCTGGAGACTCTGGCAGGGATGGGGGTGGTGGGGTGGGGGTGGTTAAGACAGTATCTTACTCTGTAACCCAGGTTGGTCTGGAACTCACTGTATAGCCCATGCTGGCCTCAAAATCATGAGCAACCCTCCTGCCTCAGCTTCCCGAGTGCTGGAATTACAAGTGTGAGCCACCATGCTCAGCTTTGGTCATCCTGTCTTAATACCTTAGACTCCAGTTTGCCACTGAGAAGTCCAAGGACAGTTAACACATCTCTGGTTCTCCCCACCTGCTTCCTGGCTGCCTAGTTGAGGCTCAACTATCCTGTTAGCCTGGGCTTTGGTGAGTTATAGGTAGGATCTGTTTGAAAGGTCAGAGAAAGGGGAAAAGGTGAGAAGTACAGAGAGAAGAATGAATGACATGAAACCATATGAAAGACTGAGCAGAAGACTCATGCTGTTCTTTGAGGCTTTCCTCAGAGCTCGCTTAAGGCAGAGATGGCAGCTATAGAAACAACACCTGGAGGTAGGGGGAGGATGGGACTGACCAGCCAGGATCCATTTGTCCATTTGTCTCTGGAGGTCCTGAGATTGTGGGAGAGGGCAGGTATAAGAGTATGTACTTGGCAGATGGGGTAAGGGAGCAGCAGTGGTGGTGATGAAGCTGAACATTAGGTTGGCTGGAAGGTGAATGGTAGGTTCAGTGAGAAATGTTTGGGTGATAGTGGACACGAGTTCATTATGGGTATGGTGCCAGGCATGTGCTGGGTATTCAGTTACACATGTTCAAAGAATAATGGATATGTATAAACCCACAAAGAAGTATAACATAAAAAGAAAATTAACTTGCTTTATACATTAGACTTTTTTTTTTTGTCTTTTTGAGACAGGGTCTCCCTGTAGCCACAGCTGGCCTGGAACTCCCTATGTAGACCAGGCTGGCCTTGAACTCAGCAGAGATCCACCTGCCTCTGCCTTCCCAGTGCTGGGCTTTGCCCAGCATACATTAGACATTTTAAAACATTCTATTTACCACTCTTCCCCCACCTTGTCCCCTTGTCCCCAGCCTTGTGCCTCCATCCCCACCATGGTGTGGATAGTGTCACCCTCAACATGGGCTGTGTGGGAACCACTGCCCCTGCCTCAGGGTCGCTCTGCCATCCGCCATCCAGTTCCTTGCCCCCTGGAGACCAGCCAGGACCCTCTCAGAGCTGAAGCAGGACCCAGGGGCAGGAGCACCAGATGATGGAGTCAGGTGCTGAAGTTCTCTCTGCCCATCCTGTCTCCTCTCTGACTCACATGGCCACTCATCTACAGCCACTCTCCGTGGCTCCCGTGTGTGAGTTGTTCAGGGTAGCCACAGCCTTGAGTCTGGCCATGGAGATGATTAAACAGCTCAGCTTCCAAAAAAAAAAAATTCTACTTAATCCTTAATCCTATAAACAGCACCGTTAGCAGAGTATTATGGCTTAGAAATTTGCTAAAGGTTGGGTAATAAATGTACCACAATATGGACCCAGGTCAGTGTGATTGCAAGGGTTTCCAGGAAACCTGTGACTCCCTGCTCCACCTCCCTCAGCCTCACATACCTTATTCGCACAGGAGAATAGGCAGGGTATTACTTTGCTGTTGCTGATGTAATGAATTACCACAAGCTTAGTGGTTTAAAAGCCACAGATATGCTGGGCATGATGGCACATGCTGGCAGTTCCAGCTCTCAGAAGGCTGAGGCAGGTAGATTTGGACTTTGAGGCCAGCCTGGGCTAGATAGTAAGACCCTGCTTCAGAAAAGAAATCAGACTTGGGAGAAAATCCTCAGGGCTTTTTAGGCTTGTGAGCCTCCTTATGATCAAGGTGGAGGATTTCTGAGTTTTTTGTTTGTTAATTTTGACACAGAGTCTTGCTGTGTAGCTCTGGCTGGTCTGGAACTCACTATGTAGACCAAGCCTGGCTCAGAGATCACTTACCTCTACCTCCCAAGTGTGTGATCAAAGGTGTGTGCCACAACACTGGGCAAGGTGAAGGATTCCTGCGGGCACAGTCCTTGACTTTGTCTCCTTTCCAGTCTCTGTGCTCCTGCTCCTCCAGGCAGAGATAAAAACACTCCCAGCAACTAACCTGCATTCTCTTTGGGAAGGGCAGACATGACTCCTTTTAAGTTATTTTTTATTCCTTATTAAGTCTCATCAGTTGATAATAGATTCCCTGTTTTCTTCTTTTGGTTTCTGATCTCTACTGTCAATCCTCTCCTGGACATAGGCTTACACTCAAATGCATCAAACATGTTTAGAAATGTATATACCTTTAAATATATACATATGTATGTATGTATATATATATATATATGATTTTGTGCTCTCACATGTTTTAATATGTGTAAGTGGTGTACTTTGGAAGTAAATTCTATAATGAATTGCTCTTATATTTCAGTGATTTAACACAGCACAAGACTTACTTTTTACCAGGCATGTTAGTGTACTACTTTAATTCCAGCACTTGGAAGGCAGAGGCAGGTGAATCTCTGTGAGATTGAGACAAGCCTAGTCTACATAATGGATTCCAGGCCAGCAGGGGCTACAGGGAGAACCTGTCTCAAAAAAATTTTATTTTTCACTTACTCCACACAGCACAGCTAGTCCTAATGAACAGCATTCATCTGTTGCCCATGCTGTGTCATGTCCCAGGCCCGTTCTGTTTTCAGATGGTGATATCCTGAATCACGCACCAAAAATTCTCTGCCAACTTCTCACGAACTTGTTTTACCATCCCCTGATGATCATTTTATTTTACTAGGAATTGCAAAACTATGATTTCCTAATATTGTTATTACATCTTCATTTATTAACTCTAATTCTGTACAGAAAACCTTCACATTTCCAAGGACCATTTGGTTACCCTGAAATAAAGTTCACACCAGAATGGCAAGACAAATATTTATGTCTCTCCCCCCCCCCTTTTTTTTCCTTTTTTAAAGACAGGGTCTCATGTAACCCAGGCTGACCTTGAACTAGCTATGTAGCTGAGACTGACCTTGAACTTTTGTCTCCATCTCCCAAGTGCTGGGATTATAGACCTATACCACTATACCTATAAAAAACAATTATTATAGCTAGGTGTGGTGGCGCACGCCTGTAGTCCCAGCACTTGGGAGGCAGAGGCAGAGGCAGGGGGGGCTCTTTGGGGTTAAAGGCCAGCCCGGGCTACATAATGGGGTTCAGGGAAGCTGGGGGTTTCAAGGAGACCCTGCTTCCAAAAAACCAAAAAAAAATTATTTTTATTTTATATGTATGAGTGTTTTGCCTGCATGTATATAAGTGCACCTTGCTGTGCACCATGGAGACCAGAAGAGGGCATCAGATCCCCTAGAACTGGAGATACAGTGTTAGCCACTGTGTAGGGTGCTAGGAGCCAAATCCAAGTCCATGTCGTGCATTGCCTCAGAAGAGGGTGTTGGATCCCCTGGAACTGGAGTTACAGACAGTTGTCAGCCATTGTATGGGTGCTGGGAATCAAACCTGGGTCCTCAGGAGAGAGCCAATCCTGAAAATTGTCCTCCATTTGTGTCTGCATCCACACTTAAACACACACACACACACACACACACACACACACACACAATGAAAGATGTAATTAACCCTATCTAAGGAGCTACTAAGAGTTAACTGCTAAGGGAGAATCAGTTTCCTCTAGGGGTGTGGTCTCTGGTAGATTGACCATGCTCCAGTGGATGGTTCCATCCCCACCCAAGTGTATATGGGCATCACTGACTAAACTCAGTGGTTATTAAAAAAAATAATAATAATAAAGCCGGGCATGGTGGCACATGCCTTTAATCGCAGCACTTGGGAGGCAGAGGCAGGCAGATCTTTGTGAGTTCAAGGCCAGCCTGGTCTACATAGTGAGTTCCAGGACAGCTGGGGCTACAAGGAGACCCTGTCTCAAAAAAAAAAAAATGATGAAGCTGGGCATGGTGGCATAAGCCTTTAATGCCAGCACTTGGGAGGCAGTGGTCAGAGAGGGGGCTAATGCCCAAAACAACTCCCCACCCCAAGGAAAAGCAGGGCAGGGTTTATAAAGCTTAAAACCACAATTACATCATGACAGGGGCAAAGCCAATAACCATAGTTAAATCAGATCACTATACTTAACACCAGACCAGGGGCAGGTCAGTAAACAAAGAGGTTTTCAGTTAACACTAAGTTTTGGTTAGGGTGGGAGGGAGGATGTACTACCTGGACATGCTATGTGGCTACTTGTAAGTTTCCCAGTATTCTAGAAATAATGTTCTCCTTGAAATCACCTGCATGCAACGTTCTGCCTGGCTGGCTACAGTGGAAGTAGCTGGGCAAAAACATAGGGTAAAGCAAAAATCAGCTGGAACAAAATGGAGTTAGTTTTGCCATTTGAATGCATGCTTGAATTTAGTGAACATTTCTAGAAATATTCAAGACTCAAAATATCAATGTGTAGTCAGTATAAAATTGTTACTAAAGAAAGCTGGGTGTGGTGGTGTGTGCCTTTAATCCAAGTGTTTGGGAGGCAGAGGCAGGTCAATCTCTGTGAGATTGTGGCCACTCTGGTCCACATCATGACTTCCAGGCAGGCTAGTACTAAGAAGACCCTGTCAAAAAAAAAAAAAAAAAAGTGTTACGAAAAGAATAAATGTATAAATTGGGAACTTTGGATGATTTCACTTTGTTCATTATTTAAATGTCTTAAAAATAAACTAAATTAGCTGGGCGTGGTGGCGCACGCCTTTAATCACAACACTTGGGAGGCAGAGCCAGGCAGATCTTTGTGAGTTCAAGGCCAGCCTGGTCTACATAGTGAATTCCAGGACAGCTGGGGCTACAGGGAGACCCTGTCTGAAAAAGACCAAAAAAAAAACTAAATTACATATTAAACTCCAAAAAGTAGTCTTCAAAAAAAGAGGGGTTCTAGAGAGATGGTTTAGTGGTTAAAAGTACTGGCTGATTCAATATACATAAGTCAATAAACATCATAAATCATATAAATGGGCTCAAGGACAAGAACTACATGGTGATCTCAATAGATGCAGAGAAGGCCTTTGACAAAATTCAATATGCATTTATGTTCAAAGTCCTAGAGAGAATTGGACTGGAGGGAACATATCTCAACATAATTAAAGTCATATATAACAAACCCACAGCCAACATCATTCTAAATGGAGAAAAACTGGAAGCATTCCCATTGAAATCAAGAACCAGACAAGGCTGTCCACTATCTCCACTTCTCTTTAACATAGTACTTGAAACTCTTGCAAGAGCAATAAGACAAGAGCAGGAAATTAAAGGAGTAATAATTGGAAAAGAAGAGATCAAATTATCCCTATTTGCAGATGATATGATATATTTAAGAGACGCCAAAAATTCCACCAGAAAACTAGGAATTATTACTACGTACAGTCAAGTGGCAGGTTACAAAATTAACCTACAAAAGTCTGTAGCCTTTCT
>NW_008333791.1:692231-692628 GCF_000622305.1 Nannospalax galili
AGGAGTCAAGGTCAAGAATCAACAAATGGGACCTCACTAAACTAAAAAGCTTCTGTACATCAAAAGAAGCAACCAAGTAAGTGAAGAGAAAACCCACACAATGGGAGAAAATCTTCACCACTGACACATCCGACAGAGGTTTAATATCCAGAATATATGACAAACTCAAAAAACAGAGAATCAAGACAAGAAATAACCCAATTAAAAGATGGGCCTAAGGAGCTGAACGGAGAGTTCTCAAAAGAAGAAGTAAAGATGGGTATGAAACATCTTAAATGATGTTCAACATCACTAATAGTTAGGGAAATGTAAATTAAAACCACTTTAAGATTTCATCTTACCCCAGTCAGACTGGCTAAGATCAAGAGAACAAATGATACCAAATGTTGGAGAGGAT
>NW_008333791.1:693134-693597 GCF_000622305.1 Nannospalax galili
AAAAGAAAGAACCTGAAAGAGAAGAACAGTAGGAAACAGGCCTTAATAAGGGAGATATGGATAAAAAATGGGTTAGTTTAAGGGAGAGGGGAGGGAAGGGTATACAAGGAACCTAGGGGATAAAGGGAAAGAAGGTGCTTAAGAGAGGTAGGACCATAGGAGAAAGGTATTATTAAGGGAGAAGGGAGGGAAATGGGAGCACCTTAAGTGGGACAACCATGATGGAGGGGTGAGACAATGCAAGAGATAATGCCTAGCTAGTTTTGAAAACCAGAGGGAACCATATTACTCTTACAACCTACTGACAAATTATACATAGCACATCAAGAAATATATGTCTAGGTAAGGTTTATCTGAGAACAATTGGTCTTTGCCCAAGATTTATCTACATGACACACAGTAATTAAAAGTACCAGACTGGTGGAACTAACCTTCTTGGATGTTTAACAGACATACTTTGAGG
>NW_008333791.1:694281-707063 GCF_000622305.1 Nannospalax galili
GATTACTGCTAGATGAGGAACAGCTGACCCTCCTAAAACAAAGCCCTCTAGATAGGCTGACTAGATTCACCAGAAGGGCAAGTGGTGGGGAATGGCTGGGGGTGCTGACAACACAGCAGACAGTAGCAGGGATATCAGAGTATAAGGGCTCTAGTCGGGGGAGGGAGGCTATGGGAGGGTGCCGTCTGGGAAGTGGGTGTATAGTTGAATAAGATGGTTTCAGATGTTGTGTGTGATGCACACACACAAAATTAACAAATTTTTTAAAATGTATTATATTTGAGGAGGAAGCATAGAAATTTACGTCATGCTAATTAGTAGAGGTGATAAACATTACCATTGAAATCTACCCGATGCCTTTATAGACATACACAGGCGCGAAGGATCCAAGTGCCACCTATTATGACTAGTAATAATCAGATACATACAGATTAGAGATGCATGCACCAACATCTCAGTAACAAAAACAATGCATCTTTCTGCAAGGAACAATATATTCTACAATGAAATGGAGATCTTTTTTAAAGGTTAAAAACTCATTCAATTTTATGTTTTACAGGGCTTATACTGAGTTCAGTATTGTATGACTGTTAATTCAACTGTGAACCTAGAAACTTACAGCCACTTGTGAAAAAGATGTACTCTTGCTCTGGAGTGTGTTACTGAATATGTTAAAGCTGTAGTGAAATGCTTCTTCTAATCATGTAGTTATTAAAAATTTAAAAAAAAAGATTAAAAAAAATCCTGAGTGCTGAGATTAAAGGCCTGTGCCACCACACCTGGCCTTTTTAAAAAAAATTTTTTTTTTAGACAAGGTCTCTCACTGGCCTAAGAAGTCAAGTAGGCTAGACTGGCTGGCCAGTGAGCTCTTCAGGGATCTACCTTTTCTCTACCTCTCCAGTGCTACATTACATGCTGCCACCTGACATTTTATGTAAATTCTGAGGATTGAACTCAAATCCTCATTTTTTTTTTTTTTTAGATTTCTTTGTGGGGCTGGAGAGATGGCTTGGGTCATCAGCACTGGCTTCTCTTACAGAAGGCTGGGTTCAGTTCTCTGCACCCACATGGCAGCTAACAACTGTAACTCTAGTTCTAGGAGATTTGACACCCTCTTCTGGTCTCTGCAGGCATTCTATGACATGGGTGCACTTGCACACATGCAGGCAACACATTCATACCCATTAAAATAAATCCAAAACAAAAAATTAAAAACAAAACCTTAAAAGGTCCCTGTGAAAAAGATGTTCGTTACTATTGTTACCCACAAATTGTAGGGCCCTCTCCTGAAGGAGACCTCAGTTCAGAAGGACCATCTTTTTTTGTTTTGTGTGTTGAAGTCAAAGAAGTACCAGGCTGAGTGCAAAGCAGCACAAGTTAATTCAATGGTGAAAGAATGGAGAAGCAGGAGTCTAGCTTGTTCACCAATTTCTCTATACTTTATGGGTAGAGAAGCCATATATAAAGGGTTAAAAAAATGAGTGAAGCAGGGTTGGAGAGATGGTTTGGCAGGTAAGAGAACTGACTGCCCTTTCAGAGGACCGGGGTTCCTTTGGTTCCCAGCACCCACATGGTGGCTAACAACTGTTAACTCTAGTTTGCTGTCGTCTGAGGGCACTGCACGACATGGGAGCACTTACATACATGCAGGTAAAACACTCATACATATACATAAAATAAAAATAAATTAAAAAACAAAGAGTGAAGCTGAGCCTACTGATGTTACAGGAAACTGAGGCACAGAACCCGCCATGCACAAAAAAAGCATCCTAGAGACTAGGCCGAGAAATCAGGGACGTTTATTTGCACTGGCGGACTTATGCAAATGGAGTTTGCTCCTGAAAAACTCTAGCCCCCAGTTTAATTTCTACATAGCTCTGTAGGTTTCTCCACATCATTTTTCTTTTGTGTTTTTGAGACAGGGTTTCCTTGTAGCCCCAGCTGGCTTGGAATTTGCTATGTGGACCAGGCTGGCCTCAAACTCACAGAGATCCACCTGCCTCTGCCTCCCAAGTGCTGGGATTAAAGGCGTGCACCACCACACCTGGCTATTTTTTATTTTTCAGATAGGTTCTCCCTGTAGCTCCAGCTGGGCTGGAACTCGCTATGTAGACCAGGCTGGCCTAGAACAGAGATCTGCCTGCTTCTGCCTCCTGAGTGCTGGGACTAAAGGCATTTGCCACCATGCCTGGCAGCCCCACATCATTTCTTAACTGTTACAACGTTGATGGATTTTTTTTTTTTTTTTGTCTTCTTGGCGACAGGGTCTCACTGTAGCCCCAGCTGGCCTGGAACTCACTATGTAGTCTAGGCTGGCCTTGAACTCACAGAGATCTGTAGGCAATGCCTCTGCCTCCCAAGTGCTGGGATTAAAGGCATGTGCCACTGCACCTGGCAACATTGATGGATTTTAATTACAGTCTATGTGATTACCAGCATGATGATGATGATGACGTTCCTAAGACAACTGAAGGGAAATTCCTTCTGCAGGCATGTTTGCAGAAGCAGATATTGAGGGCAAGGGTTAAGACATTCTTTTTTTAAATTAAAAAAAAATTTTATGAGTGTTCTGTCTGCATGTATATAAGTACACCCATGTTGTGAGATGCCATGGAGGCTGGAATAGGGTGTCAGATTCCGTGGAACTGGACAGTTGTTAGCCACCATGTGGGTGCTTGGATTTGAACCTGGGTCTTCTGCAAGAACACCCAGTGCTCTTAACTGCTGAGTCATCTCTCCAGCCCCAAATACTTTTTTTGGGGGGGAGGGGGCTCTTTTTGAGACAAGGTCTCCCTGTAGCCCCAGCTGGCCTGGAACTCACTGTATAGACCAGGCTGGTCTCCATTGCACAGAGATCCACCTGCCTCTGCCTCCTGAGTGCTTGGATTAAAGGCATGTGCCACCAGGCCTGGCTCTTTCCCTTTATAATTTTTTAAACTTATTTGTGTGTGTGTGTGTGTGTGTGTGTGTGTGTGTGTGTGTGAATGTTGGTATGATGTGTGTATAGGGGTGCACATAGGCTGTGGTGCACATGTGGAGGTCAGAGGACAACTTGGAGTCAGTTCTCTCCCTCCACCTTTGAATGGCTTCTGGGACTGGGGGCTTGTGCAGCAAGGGCTTTTATCAGCTGATTATCTCAACTATCGGTGAACCCAGCATTTACACCTACTCCACATTTATCCCAGAGAAATGAAAATTTACGTTCATACAAAAATCAGCATATGTATATATATTTTTACAACTTAAAAGAATTTTTTTGAGACAGGGTCTCACTTTATAGCCCTGGCAAACTTCTGACCCTCCTGCTTGCACCTCCCAGTCCTGGGATTACAGGTATGTGCCACCACATCCAGCCTATGAATAATTAAACTTAGGAACATGCATACTATAAAATATTACCTAGCAATTTATCCACTTCTATATCATTTTTTTTTTGGTGTGTGTGTCTAGTGCAGGGGATAGAACCCATGGTCTAGCACATGCACAGGTATATCCTAAGCCCAATTATGTAATATTCTTGAAATATATAACTATAAAAATGTAGAATGGGGCTGGAGAGATGGCTCAGCAGTTAAGAACACTGACTGTTCTTGCAGAAGCTTGGGTTCAAATCTCAGCACCCACATGGCAGCTAACAACTGCCTGTTCCAGGGGATCCGACAGCCTCTTCTGTCCCCCAAGGGCACTGCACAACTTGGGTGCACTTACCTACATGCAGGCAATACATGCATACACATAAAATAAAATTTAAAAAAATTGTTTTTTTTTGAGACAGGGTCGCCCTGTAGCCCCAGCTATCCTGGAACTCACTATGTAGACCAGGCCGGCCTTGAACTTTTAAAAAGTTTTTAAAAAAGCCAGGCATGGTGGTGCATGCCTTTAATCCCAGCACTCAGGAGGCAGAGGCAGGTGGATCTCTGCGAGTTCAAGGCCAGCCTGGTCTACATAGTGAGTTCCAGGCCAGCTGGGGCTACAGGGAGACCCTGTCTCAAAAAGACCAAAAAAAAAAAAAAAAAAAAAAAAAAAAAAAAGTAAAAAAAAATGTGGAACAGAAGCTGGATGTGGTGGTACATGCCTTTAATCCCAACACTTGAGAGGAAGAAGTGCTGAAGTGACATGCTGAGGATCTGAAGTTGAGATCAAGGAGACTCCACAGAACCAGAGGATTCCAGGCTATGCTGCACAGAGTACTTTTAACAGCATCCTGAGAAACTTTTATTAGGAGAGCTCAGTGTACAGAGTTTACACACGAATAATGCTTAAACAATACAAAACATACACTACGGTCAGGAGACAGCTTAACTTGTTAAAGGCAAAGAAGACTTGCTCAAGGCTAAAAGTCTACATCAGTCTTCCTTAGTACGAGTTTTGAAGCATACTTGAACAGGGTGAGTAGGGGTAGCTATCAGCCTAATCCCAGTGGAAACAGACACAGGTGTTCCTTCCCTTGGGTCCCTGCATCAGCAGAGCCTAAAGAAGTCTGTTAAACTTTATGAGTGGAATGCCCATGTCCTTAAGGGACAAGGGATATGACTATGTGTCCCCCTTTTTCTATGAACTGATTTAGAGCTACATAGGCTTCAAATCTCATAAGGTGGGATATACAGTTTAAAATAATTTGCAGCCAAAAATAAAATAAAATAAATATTAAAAAACCGGGCATGGTGGTGCACGCCTTTAATCCCAGCACTTGGGAGGCAGAGGCAGGTGGATCTTAGTGAGTTCGAGGCCAGTCTGGTCTATATAGTGAGTTCCAGGACACCTGGGGCTACAGGGACACCCTGTCTCAAAAAAAAAAAAAAAGACAAAAATAAAATAAAATACTTTGTAGCCAACATGGGATGATGACTAATATAATAAGGCAAATGCCATAACTTGTCCCAGGAATCAGAGGAGCCATAAACATTCAGACCACATCCAGATTTTGTTTTTATGAATTTTATCAATTTCTTGTTTGATTTGGTCTGTTGTTGAATAACATTGGAATTATCAGTGATATTAAAACAACACATTCGGCCGGGCGTGGTGCCACACGCCTTTAGTCCCAGCACTTGGGAGGTAGAGGCAGGCAGATCTTTGTGAGTTTGAGGTCAGCCTGGTCTACATAGTTCCAGGACAGCTGGGGCTACAGGGAGAACCTGTCTCAAAAAGACAAAAAAAAAAAAAAAGTGAGCAAGGAGATATTATGTTCAATAGAACAACTTAAAGGTGGTGAAGACACAATACAACCTACAAACATTGCTGCTGAACAGCAAAGGAGACTGGTAATGTCTGCTCTGCATGATATACAATCTGATGTTGACTCGTGACATTTTCTCCAGTAACACCGACATAACTCATTACATTTTATGGACAAACCCATGAGATTATTAGCTAATAGTTGATGCCCTGAGTTTTCTTCTTGCACATAGAACATACTCTTGTTCATGGTATCTATTACTAACTGAACCCAGAAATTTCAATTATCCATGGATTCCCAAGGAACCCATAGAGAGGCTTACAGTTAGGGCAGTGCTAGAACAAACAGTAGTCTCAGATGCTCCCTTATATCTTGATCAGAAGCTGATTTTCTGTAAATTCCAAAATTTACATTATGTTGGACTAAGCAATGATATTTTTCCAGGATTCCTTCAAATAAAGCTGATTATTTCTTTCCTTTTTTTTTTCTTTTTTTTTGGTCTTTTTGAAGCAGGGTCTCCATGTAGCCCCAGCTGTCCTGGAACTCACTATGTAGACCAGGCTGGCCTTGAACTCACAGAGATCCGCCTGCCTCTGCCTCCCAAGTGGTGGGACTACAGGCGTGCACTACCACTTCCGGCATCTTTCCCATTTTTATACCATTTAACAGGACCTATCACAACCTCAGAGCATGAGAAGGTACGGTTTAGTATTAAAGGAAATCCCACAAGGGATTGGGCCACAAAAGACGTACACACACTCTGAATAGTGCGGATGTGAATTAAAGCAATCATCCTCAGAACATAGTCATGGGGGAACTTAATGTCCTGCATTTCTAATTTCTCAACCTCTTTGAGTTCTTTAGCTGGCCCCAGGTAGGAACAGCAGCTTGCTGGCTGCGAGGCTTGCTCTCATCCTTGACAGTGGTGATGCATATTTTCTTGAAGGAGGCCTCAAAGGGTTCTTCGAAGTCAAAGTTTCAATGCTTCATGTTGTGGCTTTTATCTTTGTGCTGGCACTGAGAGGTCCTCACTATGGTTTGTGGATACACAAGCATAACCCGACCCCATACTTTAATATGGCTTGCTTCCAAGCATTAGCAACTAGATCCTTCCACCAAATAGGCTTCGAGTTGAGAGCGGAGCGGCTTTAGCCCAGTGTTGTTGGGTGGCAGAGCACCCCTGCTCATCCAAATTTCATAATGGCATAAAGAGCCACAGCCAGTTGTTGTTTAGGGGTAACGTAAGTCCCTCTTTTTGTTTAGACAGATATAATTTAAGAGCAAGATTTTTTCGTTCTACAACAGCCTGGTCTTGAGGGTTGTATGGGATTCTGGTGCTGTGGGAAAAATGCCAGTCAGTCAAAAATCAAGCAGAGCAAGCACTAGCATAAGCAGGAACATTTCGGTTTTACTACGAGGAAGGCCCAGAATAGCAAAGTGGTTAACATATGCGCAATAACATGAGCTGTTTCCCCAGCTTGGGCAGTGGCCCAAGTAAATCCAGAGAATGCATCAACAGTAACAAGAGCATACAAGAGAGTACTGACTGCTCTTCCAGAAAACCTGGATTCACTTCCCAGCACTCACATGGTGGCTAACAACCATCCTAACTCCAGTTCCAGGGGATCCAACACCTTCTTCTGATCTCTTTGGGCACTGTACAACGTGGGTGCACTTACAGACACGCAAGCAATACACTCATACACATAAAAATAACAAAATAAAAAAAGTGAGGTCTGGAGAAATGGCTTGTATGGGTACCCAGCACCCATATGGTGGCTAATAATTGTCCTTAACTCCAGTTCCACAGGATCTGATACCCTCTTCTGGCCTCCTCAGGCATTGCATGCATGGGCACACATATTTGCAGGCAAAAACATGCATACACATAAAAATTAAAACAGCAACAATAAGAAATGGAGCTAGAGAGATGGCTCAGTGGTTAAGAGCCCTAACTGCCCTTGCAGAGGACCAGGGTTTCGGTTCCCAGGACCCACATGGTGACTAACAACTTTCAGAAACTACAGTTCCCAGGGGATCTGATACCTTCTCCTGGCCTTCACAGGCATTGCATGCACGTGGTACTCCTACATTTACGCACGTAAAATACATAAAAAATATTTTAATTTGGGCTGGAGAGATGGCTCAGCAGTTAAGAACACTGGTTGTTCTTGCAGAAGACCAGGGTTCGAATCCCAGCACCCACATGGCAGCTAACTGTAACTCCAGTTCCAGGGGATCTGACAGTCTCTTCTGTCCTCTGCAGGCATTGCAAAACACGGGTGCACTTACCTACATGCAGGCAATACATGCATACACATAAAAAAAATTATTTAATTTATTACTTATTTAATTTAATTTATTATTTAATTTTGAGTGTTTTGCCTGCATGTAGGTAAGTGCACCCATGCGTCCACGGACGTCAGAAGAGGGTGTCGGAGGTCAGAAGAGGGTGTCGGAACCCAGGAACTGAGTTAGCTACCATGTGGGTGCTGGGAATTGAACCCTGGTCCTCAGCCACAGCAGGAAGTGCTTTTAGCCGTTGAGCCGTCTCTGCAACCCCCAAATAAAAATTTAAAAATAAAAAAAGTAAAACAAAATGTGGTCAATAAACAACTCATAGCTGTGGGTATTAGATGGATTATATCTAAGAAGATTCTTAGAAGTACTTAATGGTAACTGTCATGAATATGTTATTAGGGAGCACCTAGGTGATGCATGGGGCTATGTTAAGTACTTCACGGTTTGAGAATAACCGCATGAGGAAGGTACGTATTATAATGCCATTTTAGATAAAAGGTTTTGAAAGAATAGGTAATTACGTCTCGGATTCCAAAACTACGATTCTGCCCCAGGAAAAGGTAGTGTCTTCCAAGATGTGTCGGACCAAAATAGTCCGAGTGCACGGGCCCGTGGTCGGACTACAAAGCCTCCGCCCACTCCCGACTGGCTCAGCCTACCTCCAACTCCCATTCGGCTTCAGCCTGGCCCAGGAAAAGTATTTACTGCCCTAAAGCCCGACCCAGATCCCCAGAAATGTGCTGCCTTTCCTTTTCTAACCCAGGCAGGAACTCGTCCGTGCCCGAGGTCGGCGCAAAACAGCCACTGAGTTCCCCGGAACCGAAGACTGGCAACAGTAGAGGACAATCAGCTCCGGAATCCTACTCCAGAGCCACCGCCTAAGCCCCACCTTCCAGCGGGAGGGCGAGCGCCGAGCTCACCGAACCCAGCCAATGGGGGATGCGGCGGCAGCGTGGCGGGAGGTTCGATTGACCTTGCCTGGCGGCTGTTAACGCGCGCTTTAGGAAGTGGAAGGTTGAGGGGACGCTTCCTGCTGCTGAACCCCGGTCTCTGCCTCTCTCTTCTGCCTTCCCTGATTCTCCGCCTCCCAACCTGGAGCTTTTCCTCCTCCTCTCGGGGCACGTCCCTCACCTCCCTCTGTTCAGGTCTTGCGGCGTCACTGCAGCCCTGGTAAACCCCCACCTCCCTCTTCCGCATTCAGGTGCCTCGTTCTCGTACTTTAACGACCCCTACTTCTTTTAACGTGGCCGGTGGTACCCCTCATGCTCTGCAGTTAGCCCCCAACCCTGCTGGATTATTCTGACTCCACTCTGCGCATTCTCCGACTTCACCGTCCACTCCCAACCTAGATTTATAGTCTGGAGTCTTCCGCTTTGAATCTCTTTCCTCGGGTAACTGGCGACATCCCCAATTTGGACCCAAGCTCCAGCCACTCGGAGAGTCACCTCCACCCATGCGGACTCTAAGTAGCCAATCTCAGTAATATAGGACTTCTCTACAGCAGGCTGATGGGTACTTGATATGCGTCTAGGCCCAGGATGGTAAGTGTGATTTAAGTAGTCCGCATAGCCTCAAGGCTGGTTCTAATGAGCTTGTGTTGTTAGATTTTAGCAGGTACTCACTTTCTCTTCTCCCCTTACAGCGGAGGAGCTTAGCTCCCAGCCAGTTGGCCGGGAAGAAACCTGAAGGCATATCGTCTGATGAAGACTGGCAGCCTGGGGCAGTCGTGAGTGTTCCAGGGGATAGGGGAAATGGGGATACAGGGCTGTTAGGACAGAAAAGAAGCCTGGGGTTTGTTTCTGGGGATCACACAGTTCCCTTCAGAAGTATTTTTTAAAATATTTTTTATGTGTATGAGTATATTGCCTGCATGTGTGTAAGTGCACCCACGTTGCACAATGCCCCCAGAGGTCAGAAGGCATTGGATCCCCTGGAACTGGAGTTAGGACCGTTGTTACCTGCATGTTGGGTGCTGGGAATCAAACTTGGGTCCTCTGCAAGAGCAGTCAGTGCTCTTAACTGCTGAGCCATCTTTCCAGCCCCTAGAAGTATTTTTCATACATTCAGTAAACTTATTTAAAAAATTTTTGAGACAGGATCTCACCAGGCAGCCCAGGCTGACCTAGAACTCACTATATGAGTCTCACTATGTAGTCCAGGCTATGTTCTGAAGTCCTGCCTCTCCCGTGTGCTGAGGCTATAGGCATGCACCACTACATTTGGCACTTAAGTAAAATTTTAATGGATGCTTACAATGTACAGACATTGAACAAGATTAACAGAGTTGTCCTCTAGGTAGCTTCACTAGAAACTAATATAGCCTGTGGGCTATATTGTAGGTGTGGGACAGGCATACCAAAACAAAGGAATAGGTTTTGTTGGTTCCTTGGGGAGTGGGGAGAGGAAAGGATCCACCACAACAACTAACAACTTTTATTTGGTCTTTGCTCTCTTCCCATGTCACAGAACAATAGAGTACTGTAGAGTGTTGTGGGCATACTTTAAGATGCTGACCTTAGATCCTAGATCAGCAGAGTAGTATCCTTTCAGTCCTTGCTCATACCCAAATACAGTATGATGTACTTTGAACTGAGCCCTGTACTCTGCTTCTTGCCTTGGAGGCTTGCTGGGGCTGGCTGTGGGCAGGACCTGTATATGTCAAATAGTTCAGTGCAGTATGTATATACTTGAAGGACAGAGGGAGAGAGCAGTTCAAGAAGTAAGCATGTGGGTCATCTGGTAAGGGTGCTTTCCGCCAAGACTGAAGATCTGAGTTTAATTCCTGGGACCTGTGTGGTGGATGGAGAGAGCTGACTCCCACAAGTTGACTTCTGATTTCATTCATGCACAAAAATAGTTTTGCTGGTGATGTAGCTCAGTTGGTAGAGTGCTTACCTAGAACGCACAGAGCCCTGTGTTTGATATCAGGTACCACAGAAAGTGGGTGTGGTGGTGCACCTCAGCTACATAGCGTGTTCAAGGCCAGCCTTGGGATACATGAGACCCTACCTCAAAAGAGAGTAAGGATTTTGCCACTAGAGCTTTGGAGGAAAGGATCAGTTAAGGAAGGACTAGAAGATACTTCTTTTGGTACGTGAGTCAAGGCATGCAAACAGAAGAGGGCTTGGTTTCAGGTGTGCCTTGTGGAATCACTGGTGCTTCAAGTAACTTGACAAACTTGTACAAGTGTGTTCTGATGCCTTGATGGCGTTCACCTTTTTCTTTTTTTTTTACTTTCTAAGTTTTATTTAATTGGGTAGAGTATACTTATGTTAGGGCACTTGAGGGGAGTTGGTTCTCCTTTCACCGTGTTGGCTCTAGAGATCAAGTCCTTTTGGCTTGGTAGCAAGTGTCCTTTACCCACTAAGCTTTCTTGCTGCCCCTTCCCCCCTTGAGACAAGGTCTCATTTATGTAGACCAGGCTGGCCTCTGGGTCTCAAGTAGCTCAGGTTGGCCTCTAATTTGCTATATAGCCAAGGATGGCCTTGCATTCCTGATCCTCCTGCCTCTACTGCCCAAATGTTAGGATTACAGGTGTGTGCTACCTTGTCCGGTTAGCACTGTTTTCTTTTTCCCAACACTGGCTCTCATGCATGCTAGGAAAGAAACCATATCACTGAGCTATATTCCTAGCTTGCCTCTCGGTAGCTGAGGCTCCAGGCACTCATCACCATTTGTGGCTCAATTAAGTACTTTATTTTATTTTTTAATATTTTATTATTTTTATTTTATGTGTACGAGTGTATTGCCTGTGTGTCTGTAAGTGTACCCGTGTTGTGCAATGCCCACAGAGATCAGAAGAGGCCATCGGATCCCCCGGAACTGGAGTTACAGACAGTTGTTAGCTGCCATGTGGGTGCTGGGATTCAAACCCGGTCTTCTGCAAGAACAGCTAGTGTTCTTAACCACTGAGCCATCTCTCCAGCCCCTCAATTAAGTACTTTAAATGCTAGTTGTCATTAGGGTGACTTTTGTGGTTGTCCAGGTGTTGCAATGTAGCTTTCCCATTTCTCTCCTAGACTCCTAAGAAACGGAAGTCCATTAGTGACACTGAGATCCAGCAGTGTTTCCTGTCTCCTTTTCGGAAACCTTTGACTCAGTTAATCAGTCGACCACCCTGCCTGGATAGCAGTCAACATGTAAGTCAGAACCTTCTTGGTTCTACATTTGCATGTGCCCAGTCCTTTTGCCTCAGTAGATTCTTTCCATCTTCTCCAGAATTACCAGCTTACCCACAACTGCTGTCATTTGGCAAGAGGGGTGTGCTTGACCTAGAGTCCTCCCTTGTTTCTACCTATGTGGGTTCCAGATTTGGGGTGCCTCAGATTTTCTAAGGAAATGAGTGTAGAGGAGAAGAAAGGCTGTGGCAGGGTGTTGGAACCAAGACCCTTATGGCACTGATCTGACTCTTGTTTAAGGCTTTTTTGTTGTTGGTTTTGCGTTTTTTGAAACAGGGTTTCATGTAGCCCAGGCTAGCCTTGAATCCCTGATCCTCCTGCTTCTACCTTCAGAATGCTGGAAGTATAGCTGTGTGCCCCCAGGCTCAACTGTTAATGTTTATAGAATATTAGAGTCCTGTAGCTTTCATGTGTTTCCTCTAGTAAAGTCAAATACTCTTGAGCCGGGCATGGTGGCGCAGACCTGTTGTCCCAGCACTTGGGAGTGAGAGGCAGGCTGATCTCTGTGAGTTCAAGGCCTGCCTGGTCTACATAGTGAGTTCCAGGCCAGCTGGGGCTGCAGGGAGACCCTGTCTCAAAAAGATCAAAAAAAAAAAAAAAAGTCAAATACTCTCCATAGCAGGGTCTGTGCATTATTTTGGTAGCTCCAAAGCTTTGTTTTTCTTTTTAAAAACCGTTTTATACTTATTTGTGTGTGTGTGTGTGTGTGTGTGTGTGTGTGTGTGTATGTATGTTTGTGTATTTGTATATGGGTACATATGCCATGTGTGTGTGGAGGCCAGAGGATAACTTCTGGGAGCTGATTCTTCATTTCACCATGTGGGTTCTGAGGATTGAACTCGGGTTACTAGATTTGGTGGCAAGTGCCTTCACCTACTGAACTATCTTGCTGACCCTCCAAAGCTTTTTTCATTAAGCTTTCAGAGAAAAGTTTGGAAGGAAAATGGGATATATAACCGAGTTTAGCCATTGTGCCTTAGCAAACATTTAAAACTAATTTTGTATAATACTTGAGAAATGCAAAATAATATGTAAGATAATTTATAAACCAAGCCAGGCAGAGTGTCACCTGCCTGAAGTCCCAACACTCAGGAAATGTAAACAAGAGGATCAGCCTTGTCTAT
>NW_008333791.1:707141-718551 GCF_000622305.1 Nannospalax galili
ATATGTATATATATATATTATAGAACAAAATAAACACCTGTAAACCCACCATCTGGCACTAGAACATTATGAAATCTCTAATTCCTTCCCTTATTACAGAAGTGACCACTATCCTGAACTGTGTTTACCATCTCTTGCTTTTTTGTGATAGTTTGCCTTATGTATCTAATTCACTAAATAGTGCATTTTATTTTTGTTGTTGTTGTTATAAAAAAATGTGTTAAGCCAGGCGTGGTGGTGCACACCTGTAGTCCCAGCATTTGGGAGGCAGAGGCTGGCGGATTTCTGTGAGTTCAAGCCCAGCCTGGTCTACATAGTGAGTTCCAAGCCAGCTGGGGCTACAGGGAGACCCTGTTTGAAAAAGACCAAGAAAAAAAAAAGTGTTAAAATGATCTTTAATCCTCTAGGATTTTTTTCATTTAAGCTTTGTTCAAGGTGTCTCATGAATGTGATTTAAGTGCAGCTGTGGTAGGAATATACACCAACAGGAGACTTAACAGTGTAGAGTCGGGGAATGACCTAAATTCCAATGGCATGCTAAATTAATCTCTGATGGTTCTGAAGGGTTAGTCAGATGAAGGGAATAAGAGATTGTAGATGAGAAGCCTGCAGGAAGGCCTGGCAACAAGAGTTTAGGGCAGCTGCTGAAAAAGGATTCGCATTCCTGGGTCATTTGCAAGTGTGGGAGTTGGGAGAAGGTTGAGGGAGACAATAGCTGGAGAGCTGTGCAGAAGCCAGGATTAGAGAGCCTTTGTGAGAATTTGGGCTTTATTCTGAGGCTACTGAGGACTTTTGATATGTTTTAAGTGGGGGTAGGAGATACAAGGTAGTGTAGGAAATCCATTTGGATGAGGAATGGAGGTAGAAAAGCTGTGAAAAGCGTCTTGCAGGTAGCAAGACAGGAAAAGATGTCGACTGGAGTTGGGTGTTAGAGTGAGGAATGTGGGCCTGGAGGGACATAGGTTCAGTTCCCAGCACCCACATGGCTGACAGCTGTCCATAACTCCAGTTCCAGGGGCTCTGACGCCCTCTTCTGACTTCTGTGGACATTGCATGACATGGGTACACTTACATACATGCAGGCAATACACTCATACACATAAAATAAAAAAAAAGTATGGAATGGGAAAAAGTAGGCAAATTTCAGAGGTACTTAAGAGTTATAAGTGACATGTCATGTAGTGACCATGCTTTATCAGAGCCTTTTTTTTTTTTTTTTGGTCTTTTCGAGACAGGGTCTCCCTATAGCTCCAGCTGTCCTGGAACTCGCTATGTAGACCAGGCTGGCCTTGAGAGACCCGCCTGCCTCTGCCTCCTGAGTGCTGGGAATAAAAGCATGTGCCACCATACCCGGCCTATCAGAGCTGTTTTTAATGATATTATTCAGAATGTTTTCTTTTTAGGTGATGATTGAAAGGCTAATAAAAAAAATGGTGCCAGGTACCACACCAGTAACAGAACTGTGCTGTTTTCTGGGATTTTGTTTTTTATTTTATTTATTGCTGGATGTCTCCACAATTTTGTTCAAATGACTGCAGAACCTGGAAAAGCTGTTGCTGCTATTGATGCATCACATACTGCTATTATTTGTCTTTCTATATAAATATAAATATATGTATATATACACATATATAATTGAATTTTTTGAAAGCTTTAGGTGTTCTGTCAACTTTGGAAAAAACTATCCCAGTTTACTGTGCTGAGTTGGCATTGTACAGAAATTAATAGCCATATTGGTCTAGAAATGTTAAACTTTTTTTCCATTTGTACAGGGGTAATGCACTGTATTAAATATGTAAAGTCTTATCTACACGAGTTTGGTTATAGAAACTAATAAAGTATTCTCTAAATAATGAAAAAAAAGTGACTTTGGATTGACTACATGAAAGGAGAGAGCAGCTTGTCAATGAAGTTGAGATTTCAGACACAGAGGCAAAGTACATGAATGATGACCCCATTTACTACAATAGAAAGCAGAAAGAAAGAGCAGCATTTGATGGGGAGAGGTAAATGGACACCTTAGTCACAGGGCCTGTGATATACTTTAGGGGTCCACAGAATGTTTTGATTTTTTTTTTTTTTTTTTAAATAGCTCATTGGAGCTGGGTGTGGTGGTGCATGCCTTTAATCCCAGCACTTGAGAGGCAGAGGCAGGTGGATCTCTGTGAGTTTGAGGCCAGCCTGGTGTATATTGCAAGTTCCAGGCCAGCTGGGGCTACAGAGAGACCCTGGCTCAAAAAGACCAAAAAAATTATGATGACATTGTTCAGAAAAGTTTAACAGATTTGTTTCCAATCACTATAAGTTATATGCTGGAATTTGATTCCTGAAACTCTTACTTTTCTAGACAGGGTCTCACTATATAGCCCTTTTTTGTTTTTGTTTTTTTGAGGCAGGGTCTCACTGTAAAGCCCCAGCTGGCCTGGTTCTGGAACTTACTACATTGACCAGGCTGGCCTCAAACTTACAGAGAGCTGCCTGCTCCTGTCTCCTGAGATCAAAGGCATGTGCCACCACACCTGGCTGGACCACTGAAGGGGATTAGGCAGAGGACGAAACACTGAACGTGAGATTCTAGAGAAGTGGAATAGTGGGAGGATGGTGTCAACAAAGTCAGGGCAAAGCATATTTGTGAAGACAGAATGACCAGCTTTGTTAAAGAATGGAATCATGTCCATTGACAGACAGGTCATGACCTTGAGCAGAGTCATTTTAGAGGCCTGACAGGGTTAGAAGACAGATGGGAGTAGGATATAAGGAAGGGAGACAGTTCTTTCTGGAAGTTTGCCTGTGGAGAGGAGAGATCAAAGATCAAAGGAAATTTTGTTGTTAAGGTAAGAGTACTACCTAGTGAGAAAGAGTATCCTTTTACTTATTACTACTGTTTGTATTACTTCCACTATTACTAATCTTGGAGCTGTTTAGTTCTTAAGGAGGTTGATATGGATTTATCATATGTATATGAAAATTAAATGCAATGGACAGAACTCAAACAGTAAAAAATATATTGTGGACTGGGGGTTTAGCTGAGTGGTAGAGTGTGTGGCTGGTATGCAAGAGCCCCTGGTTTTAATCTCTAACATCAAAAATAAACAAGCCCAGGCTGGAGAGATGGCACTGGCTGCTCTTGCAGAGGACCTAGGTTTGGTTCCCAGCATGGCTAACAACCATCCTTAACTCCAATTCCAGGGGATCCAGTGCCCTCTTCTGGCCTCTTCGGGCATTGCAGGACATGGATGCACTTAACATACACACAGGCAAACACTCATACACATAAAATAAAAATTAATTTTAAACTAAACAAGCACAAAAACAATTGTGAGATATATTTGAGAAGATAGAGCCCTGCATGGTAGTGTTTAAAACCAGACAGTATAGTTCTATATTAGTACCCACTGAATATACCCACTTGCTTCTCAAGATACTGTGCCCTAGGGAAGAGCAGGTGTCTTCACTGATACGATCTATATGCAATGAATTCTGAGTCTTCTGGTTGACTGGGTGGGAATTATATAGAACTTTACATGAAAAAAAGGGAGTATAAAACTTGAAGAAATGTAAGAATATCTGCATACAACACCTTCCTACTTTTCCTTTCTTTTTAGGAAGCATTTATTCGAAGCATTTTGTCAAAGCCTTTCAAGATCCCCATCCCAAATTATCAAGGTAAAATGGAGATTTTACAGGTTTTCTTGTTCGTTTGTTTTCAGACAAGCGCTTGTTAATGTGGGTCAGACTGGCTTCAAAGTCATAGCACTCCTCCTGCTTCAGCTTCCTGAATGATGAGATTTCAGATGTGCAATATACTTGACAAGACTTCAGGTTTTTGAATCAGTCATATGTGCATGTGCCTGAGATTAAAGATTTCTGTCTTTATAAACACAAGCAGGGGCTAGAGAGATGGCTCAGCAGTTAAGAACACTAATTGTTCTTGCAGAAGACCTGCGTTCAAATCCCAGCACCCACATGGCAGCTAACAACTGTTTGTAACTCCAGTTCCAGGGGATCTGACGGCCTCTTCTGTCCTCCTCGGGCATTGCATGACATGGGTGCACTTACCTACATGCAGGCAATACATGCATGCACATAAAAATATTTAAAAAAACAAACACAAGCAAAGCTGGGAATTAAAGATGTTATCCAGTGGTGTCTGTGTTTGGTGTGATCCTCCTGAGGCCTATGTGAAAGCTATAGTTTTTTGTTTTGTTTTTTTCAGTCTTTTTGAGACAGGGTCTCCCTGTAGCCCCAGCTGTCTGCCTTGAACTCACAGAGATCTGCCTGCCTCTGCCTCCTGAGTGCTGGGATTAAAGGCGTGCACCACCACACCCGGCAGGGAAAGCTACAGTTTTATCAAGAACTTCCAAGAATAATTTCACCTCATCTTGGTGGAGGTATATCAGGTCAATAAGCTTCTGGTGGGCCAAGGTGGCTAATAATCCTGGGCTTCCTTCATTCAGTCCAAGCATGTTCCATGTTACCTCCTTTCTGAGGCTGACTGCAGGAGGCCTGGTTTCTATGGTTTTCCCTTGTCCTGTTTAGAATGCTGTGTTGTACGTGAACTAGGGGTCAGGGAGGGAAGCGACCAGCACTTAAGTTCTCCTATTTGAAAGGCCTCTGTTGAGTCTCAGACCTTGCCACAATTGATTTGAGATGAGCATGGTACAGCCCTCCTTCCAGAAGTTTGTAGTTGAATGGGAGAAATAAAATAGGAAAAACTCTGATCGAGAGTTGAAGGAATAATGGCCGGGTAGAGGTACCTGACTGGTTTGAAGGAGTTCTAAGAGAGAGGGTCATATGGTAGCTCTGAAAGGTTATCTGAAGGATGAGTATTTGAGCTGGGCATCCTGGACTTCCTGAATATAGAGGCTTAGCTGATAGATTGGTTGTTGATTTCTAGGTCCTCTGGGCTCGCGAGCATTGGGCCTGAAAAGAGCTGGTGTCCGTCGTGCCCTCCATGACCCTCTGGAAGAAGGTGCCTTAGTTCTGTATGAGCCTCCTCCACTGAGTGTCCATGACCAGCTGAAGCTCGACAAGTATGCACATTGGTATTTCTTGAACGGTTCTGGTCCATTATTAGTGTATGTGCCTCAGAGGGCATTTTGGTATGATTTCTCTTTGTGATTGGTATAGGTTGTCAGAGCTATCATGACTGTGACTATCCAGACAGTAAATGGTTGGGTCGGAGATAACCTGGGGGAGAGCATGTAATCCCGTGAGGTCCACACTCCCTCTTGCCATGCTCACTGGGGAGAGGGAAGTGATCAAGGGAGTACAGAGGGAATCCGTCACCCTTCCTTACCTTATGACTTCTAGAGCGGGACCTTGCTGTGGTTTATTACGTGCCCAAGAAAGTACTGTCTCAGGCAGCTGCCTTTCTGGCCTCTGGATTGGCAGGATGCCACTTCCTTAGAGTGTGACCTTGTCTGAGTCTGACACGCATACTCTGTTTTCTCAGGGAAAAACTTCCTGTCCACGTGGTTGTTGATCCTATTCTCAGTAAGGTGTTGCGGCCTCATCAGAGAGAGGTAATGAGGGTGAGGGGAATGAGGTGTTGGCTAGAGGCTAAGTAGGTGCCAAAGACTGAATGCCGTTATTCACCAGGGAGTGAAGTTCCTGTGGGAGTGTGTCACCAGTCGCCGTATCCCTGGCAGCTATGGATGTATCATGGCTGATGAGATGGGTCTGGGAAAAACACTACAGTGCATCACATTGATGTGGACACTTTTGCGCCAGAGTCCAGAGTGCAAGCCAGAAATTGACAAAGCAGTGGTGGTGTCGCCTTCCAGCCTGGTGAAGAACTGGTACAATGAGGTTGGGAAATGGCTTGGAGGGAGGATCCAGCCTCTGGCCATCGATGGAGGATCCAAGGATGAGATAGACCGAAAGCTGGGTATGGAACCTTAACAAACATGGCTCTACTCTTCTCCCCAGGTTTCTTATTAGTGTGCTCCCTTGTGGCCAGTATTGTGGGCAGCATGGGGCAAATGGGAAAATTGTTATTAAAATAGCTGAAATATAGACAGTGTTTCCAGATCATGCTAAACAACTGTCCGACATTTTCTCTTTTGGGTGTTCTGATTTGTTCCCTGACACCTTTCTGTTGTAGAAGGATTCATGAACCAGCGTGGAGCTAGAGTGCCTGCTCCCATCCTCATCATTTCCTATGAGACTCTCCGCCTTCATGTTGGAGTCCTTCAAAAAGGAAGTGTTGGACTGGTTATATGTGATGAGGTACTTATACTCTGTAGTTTGGGTGGTAGAAGATGTAGATGTGAAAGTCTTCATTGAACTTGACTATCCCAGGAGTCATTGGGGAATGTCGGGACAGACAATACTGCCTTGGAGGGGACAAGTGAGTGGGAGAGCCTATGATAGCAGTCTTCCTGAAGAGATTAAACAGTGCCTAAGACTGAGGAGAGTTTGGGTGCCATGGGCCTGTTGGTATTTTTTTGTCTCTAGGATAGTATTGCTAGACTAGTGAAGGACTTCAAAGATCAGGAAGGATTTGGAAGTATGGAGAGATGTGGCATAGTGTGTAAAGCAGCAGGTTCTAGAATTTGGCATGTTACATAAGTGTGGTGGCACAAGCTTCTAATCCTAGCACTAGAAATGGTGAGGCAGGAGGATCTAGAGTTCCATGCAGCTCAGCACTTGGGAGGCAGAGGCAGGTGGATCTCTGTGAGATGGAGGCCAGCTTGGTCTATATAGCAAGTTCCAGGCCAGTTGGGACTACAGGAACACCCTGTCTCAAGGAACAAAACAAACAAAAAGTTCCACATAGCCTAAGAGTTCCATAGAAAGCCTGTGTCAGAACAAAAGCAAAATAAAACCCCAGTATGGATATTCCTATAAGTTTTTTCTGTTTTTGTTTTTGTTGATTCTGAGACAGAGTCTCACAGGCTAGCCTTGAATTTCTGGTTATTATGCATGAATGGTGGTAGAGATGGAAATACTTAGAATGTAGTGAGGGTGGCATGTGGCTTTCCTACTGTAAAGAATTTTTTTTGCTACCCTAATATTGCTGTACCATGTTTGTGTTTCTTGGGGAGCATTAAGGTCACTTAGCATATTTTGGGACTAGTAGAGAGACTTAGTCCTGTTAATGGACAATGACTGTGCTCTGGGAATCTAGATTCATCTGGTATCTGGGGGAGTTCAGGGAGGAAACAGGAAAAGTGTACTTTTGGGGACTGTACTTGCTCATTGTGAGCTTGTTCCCAGTTGAGCTGTTGTCCTTATGAAAAGTCAGTCATTGTTTGGTATGTTTCTTCATACCCTGATGGGCTGTTCCTCCTAGTAGGAGTAAAGTACACAGTGAATTAGGGTGGAGAGTGTGTGTTTGTCAGGGCCTGGTATGTTTCATCACCACGGAGAGTGACTGTTAGGAGTCTGCTCTAGACTAAGGGATTGTATTAAAGGAAACAGACTGTAGCTCTTGTTTCCTGGGGAGCATCTGCAGCTTTGTTTTTACTCCTGAGATAAGCTTTCACTCTGTAGATTAGGCTGACTTGGAACCAACTATGTAGCTTAGGCTGGACTCAATCTGCCTCCTGAGTGCTGAGATTATAGGCATAGGCCACTATACCTGGCTCAGAAATTGTGTTTTAAGATCTGATGGTGATGATGACAGGACCTATTCTGGAACCTAAGTGACTAGTCCAGTAGGGAGCTGAGGAGGTTGCTTTCCTCTTCGTAGAGACTCACAAATCAGTGTGGTAGCTCATTGATTTGATCAAGTGCTTGTTATGTGTCAAGCCCTTGGGGGTCTGTGATCCCTTCCTTCAGGGATCTTCAGTTTAAACAGAACCCAATTATTGATGCTCATGAAAAATTAAAACATGGGGGCTGGAGAGATAATTTAGTACTTAAAGAGCACTGGCTGCTCTTGCAGAGGATCCACATGAGAGCTAACGACTCTTTGTAACTCTAGTTCCAGAGAAATCCAATGCCCTCTTGTGATTTCCACGGGCATTGCATGACACAGGTGCACTGAACATGCAGAAAATACACTACTCATACACATTAAAAAAAAATAAGTAAAATTAAAAAAAACAAAACAAAAACCTGAGGGGCTGGAGAGATGGCTCAGCGGTTAAGAACACTGGTTGTTCTTGCAGAAGACCTGGGTTCGAATCCCAGCACCCACATGGCAGCTAACAACTGTCCGTAACTCCAGTCCCAGGGTACCCGACAGCCTCTTCTGACCTCCGCGGGCATTGCACGACATGGGTGCACTTACCTACATGCAGGCAATACATGCATACACATAATAATAAAAAAAAAAAAAAAAAAAAATTAAAACATGTCGGGCATGGTGTCATATGCCTTTAATCTCAACATTGGGGAGGCAGAGGGAGGAGGATCTCTGAGATTGAGTCCAGTCTGATCTATATAGTGAGTTTCAGGCCAGCTCTGGCTACAGGGAGACCCTGTCTCAAAAACAAGACAACATTAAAACATAAAATTCTATGTTTAATTCTTTAATGGCAACCTTTAGATGAACCTTAGTTCATCTTTCATTCAGCTTACTTTCACTGATCAGTACTTTGTACATGGCTGTGTCCCTGTGCACTGAAATTATTATTATATTTTTTTCTAAAGGCATAGTAAACATGGTTTATTCTTTACTATGGCCTTGTGGATGGCTTTGTTTTTCTCTTCACTCCAACAGATTTCTTTTTTAAATGTGTATGAGTGTATTGCCCACATGCCTGTAAGGTGTAAGTGCACCTGTGTCATGCAGTGCCCTCAGAGGTCAAAAGAAGGCATCGGATCCCCTGGAACTGGGGTTACAGATGGTTGTTAACCGCCATATGGGTACTGGCAATTGAACCTGGGTCCTCTGTAAGAGCACTCAGTGCTCTTAACTGCTAAGCCATCTCTCCAGTCCCTCCAACAGATTTTTTTTTTGCCTTTCACACATGCTTAAGTCTGTTAATAAGAATTCAAACACGTGACAAGTCACAATCAAATTCATGCTTAGTAAACCAGGAGGGTATGCAGGTGGGAGACAGCTGGACACATTTGTGAGAGCAAGGCTCAAGCCAAAGCTCCAAGATGCTGGGCCAGTGGATCCAAGGAAGGTACGCAGGTCCAGGAGGTCTGGAAGGTCTTTGAGAGTGACAGACAGGCAGGTCTTTACCTGTCAGGTGGGCTTGTCTCAGCAAAGGTGCTAGATGATCAATGGTTGCCAGAGCCAGAGCCACACAGTGGCCTTCAAGAGCCTCTTATGCCGGTGGGTGCATCAGTAAGGTCTTGGCGCTGTGTCTTGGGAGCATGCCAGTGGAGCATGCCAGTGCATTCCTGAGGGCATTCTGCTGGCGGTCTCTTTTTATGTCCATTTTGGTGTCATTGGTGAGGAGTTATCTATGAGTAGAGCTTAGGGTTTACTCATTAGCATATGGGGTGAACAAGTTCTTCAAAAGCACTGAAATTATTATAAAAGGCAAATATGCTTAAGAAATTCATGCCTAGCCATGTATGTGCAGACCTTTAATCCTAGCATTTGGGAGACAGAGGCAGGTGAATGTTTGAGATTGAGGACAGCCTGGTTTACATAGTGAGTTCCAGGCCAACTGGAGCTACAGGGAGACCCCTTCTCAAAGAAAGAAAGAAGAAATTCATGCCTAGTTGAGATCAAAGAGGGTGGAGTATCAGAGCACAGACTCTGGAGTTGAAAGACCTGAGTTCCAATTGCAGCTCTGTGAACTTTGCATTAGTGTGAATTTTGGATGACTGTTTACCTTTCTAAACCTCAATTTCTTTATCTCTAAAATGAATATAATTTCCATTTGTTCTGTTCTATGGGTTTTGAGGGAGTCAGGGGAAGATCTGTGTTTAATTACATTGCCAAAGGCATTCTAGAGAGAGCAGGTCTGATTTGTTTGTTCATCCTTTCATTGGTTGATTTTTTTTTTTTTTTCTGGCTTTTTGAGACAAGGTCTCCTGTAGCTCCAGCTGTCCCTGAACTCACTGTGTAGACCAGGAACTCACAGAGATCTGCCTGCCTCTGGCCTCCTGAGTGCTGGTATTAAAGGCATGCACCACCATGTCCGGCTGTTGGTTGAGTTTTTTGTGGCTTGCCTAGCATGGAGCTGAGAGGATGCTAGATATATAAAAGGCATGACCTGATCTTGTCCATGTAGTTCCTGGAAAAAGAGGGAAGTGGTAGAGTCCTTTACCATCTTCTTGAAAATGGTTTAAAAGTTACAAAGGAATGTGCAGGGAGAACAGGTTAGAAGAGCTGTGAAGAGAAGATCTCTATTAGCTATGTGTGGATTCTGCCTGAAGGAGGAGCACAGCCAAGTCCTTTTAGCACTCATGGCTCAAACAAGGCCTGGAGGCTGATAAAGAAGGCATCTTGCTCTGAAGGTTCAGGACTGCATGGGCTGGGAAGGAGGGCCCTGAAAGCATGGGTCTGTAACATGGCCACATGAAGTGAGAAGGATTGGTGATCTAGTAAGGTTCTGGAGGTTGGGCTGTGGAAGTGTGGGAGGGAACAGAGGGAATCCTTGTTTTATGGCTATAGCACTGGTCTGGAAACTAAAGGTCTGCCTCATGAGCCTAATATTTCTATCCAGGCAAGTGGGTGAAGAAACTCATGCTAGTTCTGCTGAGCTCCTACTGCTTTAGAACCTGTAATGTTTGCAACTCTTCTTATCTGTACTGGACTTTGTTACCATTTGAGGATACCATATCTTATTCTAAGTGAGAATTCTCTTGCAGGGGCACAGGCTCAAGAACTCTGAGAATCAGACTTACCAAGCACTGAACAGTTTGAATACCAGTCGGCGGGTGCTGATCTCTGGGACCCCCATCCAGAATGATTTGCTTGAATATTTCAGCTTGGTACATTTTGTTAATTCAGGCATTCTGGGTAAGGAACCCTGCCTTGTCCTTGAAGTGTAATTCCAGCTGAGGAGAAAGGTGACACTGCAAGTTAAGTGTGGATCACTAGACACTTGTAGGAAGGTCTCTCTTGTCAGAGAGTAGCAAAGCCATAAGCAGGCTGATGCCTTTGATCCTGTCACCTAGGAATAGGAGCAGGAGGAACAAGACCATCCTTGATTACATAGGGAGTTTGGAGTCAGCCTGGATTATGTGAGATCCTGCCTCAAAAAAGAAAAAGCCAAGTGTGGTGCTCCATGACTTTAGGCATGGAGGCACATGCCTCTAAGCCCAACACTTGGGAGGAGCCGAACGCAGATGGATTTCTGTGAGACTGAGGCTGGCCTGGTCTACATAGTGAGTTCTAGGCTAGCTAGGGCTACAGGGAGACTCTGTCTCAAAAAAAGAGAAGAGGCCAGGTGTGGTGGCACATGCCTTTAATCCCAGCACTCCGGAGGCAGAGGCAGGCAGATCTCAGTGAGTTCAAGGCCAGCCTGGTCTACACAGTGAGTTCCAGGCCAAA
>NW_008333791.1:718995-769064 GCF_000622305.1 Nannospalax galili
CTGGGCATGGTGGTGCACACCTTTAATCCCAGCACTTGGGAGGCAGAGGCAGGTGGATCTTTGAGACTTCCAGGCCAGCCTGGTCTACATAATGAGTTCCAGGCCAGCTGGGGCTACAGGGAGACCCTGTCTCAAAAAGACAAAAATAAATTAAATAAATAAATAAGAGAGAGAAAGAAAGAAAGAAAGAAAGAAAGAAAGAAAGAAAGAAAGAGAAAGAAAGAAAAAGAAGAGGGCATCAGATCTCCTGAAACTGGAGTTAGGACAGTTGTTAGCCACCATGTGGGTTCTGGGAAGTGAACCTGGGTCCTCTGCAAGAGTAGCCGGTGCTCTTAGTTGCTGGGCCCGTTCTCCAGCCCTTCTTTTATCTTTTTTTATTTTAAAAATTGTGTGTATGAGAGAGAAATGAGTGAGTGCTGGCATATGTGTAGCATGTTGTGTTGAGGCAAGAGAACACCTTTCAGAGGTTGCTTTTTGCCTTCTACCCTGTTGAGGCAGGGTCTCTTGTTTCTGCTACTGTGCTGTGAACTATAGGCTAGCTGCCTAAATTTAAGGCTTCTAGGCAGTTCTGTCTTTCTCCTGACTGCCTCCTATTTCCTCTAGAAGTGTTAGGATTACAGATGAGTGCCACTGCATCTAGCTTTTTCTGTGGGTTCTGGGGATTGAATTAGAGTCACCAGGCTTGCGAATCTGAGCCATATATCCCCAGCTTGCAGCTTTATCTTTTAATTGTAATTTTAGTCCATTTGCAATTACTGTGTTTTCACTTACTGGGTAATTGCCATCTCACTAGTTAGCCTTTCAAACTTTCACTGCTTGATATCTTGATTCATTAAGTAGAATTTGCCTGTTCAGCTTTGTTCTTAATGGGAAGGTTGGTTTGTGACAAGGTAGTCTGTCATTATTAGTGAGAAAATCATTCAACCCATACATGCTTTAATTTTCCATTCTCCTGTGTTTAGGAACTGCTCATGAGTTTAAGAAGCATTTTGAATTACCAATTTTAAAGAGTCGAGATGCAGCTGCCAGTGACACAGATAGGCAGCTAGGGGAGGAACGACTGCAGGAGCTTATCAGCATTGTGAGCAGGTAATGACCTCAACTGAGGAAATTGGTTCTCAAGCCATCTGAGGATAGCACTGTGGGCTTGGTCTGTCTGGAGGCCTTAAGTCCTAGTATTTGAGGGAAGGAGTGGGATCTGTGACCTGACTTGTCACTGAATAAATAAAGGACTCTTGTAGGCCAAGTTCCTGCTTCTGGCTGACCCTGTGGTCTGGTTTTTTTCTGCTTATCAGCCTACTAAAGAAGCTCTTCTCTGCTGCAGTTAAATTCCTGAGCAAGCTATCCCTTTGTTAGTATTTCAGAAGCTTCTTGACAGTTGGTCTTAGCTCAAGCATCAGGTTTTCTTTGTCTAGGCCCCATGTAGTTCTGTGATTGGCTAGAAAGCTGAAGGATTTATGTGTGGCTCCGGCATATTCAGCACTCCTGTTGTTGGTGTACACACTTGATGGTTATGTTAGAGAATTGTCCTGCCCTTCCCCTCTAGATTGCTACCTCTTCCTATCAGTTTTATTTTATTAAATTTTATTTTAATTTTATGTATATGAATGTTTTGCTTGCATGTATGTAAATGCACCTGTGCATGCAATGCTGATGGAGATCAGAAGAAGACAATCAGATCCCCTGGAACTGGAGTTGCAAATGATTGTTAGTTGCCATGTGGGTTTAGGGGACTGAACCCGGGTCCTCTGCAATAGCAGCCAATGGTCTTAACTACTGAACCATCCCTGCTTCCTACCAATTTTAGGTTGCAGAGTCACAGTGTTCCAAGGAGTTGCTGCCTTTTTTTTTTTTTAATAGTATCATATGTATCCCTATTTCCATCTCCTAACAGTGGGATTGCAGGCATGTGCTACTATGCCTGACTAGGAGCTGTTACTTAGATGCCTCCCTGTCCTTCCTAGACAGCCCAGGAGGTAAGGGCTTAATTGATATCCCTGGGGGCAGCAAGCATCTGGGCAAATAACAGAAGCCTCCAGGAAAGATGTTATAGTTTGACTCCTGCTTTCCCTGACAGAACTACATGGTAAAAAAGAAACCTCAGCTTTCTCTTGACCAGTCAGCCTGTTGAAAGGAAGAAAATGAGTTGTCAGTCTGAACTAGGCTGTTTGGAAGGTCTTTGTTTCCCATATGTATAACCATTGGAATGATGACATTTTATCTAAAAGAGAATGAATCTTGGTCCTTTACATGGAAGCTTTTATTTTAGTATGTAGCACAGCAGTTTTACTAGCCTTTTCTCTTGTTTCCTCTAGGTGTCTGATAAGGAGGACATCTGATATCCTCTCTAAATATCTGCCTGTGAAGGTTGAGCACGTGGTTTGTTGTAGGTACTGAACTCAACTGAAGGGTGTGCAGTGAATGGGTAAAAGCTTAGTCCCTGAAGGTTGGCTGGATTGCAAGATGTTCTCAGAGCAGAAGTGTGGTTCAGCTTTTTCTGCTGAGCCACTGAGTCACTGGGCTGTCTCTTTTCAGGCTGACACCACTTCAGACTGAGTTATACAAGAGATTTCTGAGACAGGCTAAGCCTGCAGAAGAGTTGCATGAAGGCAAGATGAGTGTGTCTTCCCTTTCTTCCATCACCTCACTAAAGAAGCTTTGTAACCGTGAGTTGGGCCCATGCCCAGTGTCTTCTGTGTGAGTCAAGGGAGGGTAGGCTGGTGACCTTCACTCATTGAACTGTCTCGAGACCCCATGGAGGCCAGCCCTCCACAAGACATAACCCCTGCAATGTGGACTCTGTAAACTACATCTTTGCTTCAGAAACATTATCTTCTGCCCAGTCTGCTTGATGCTTAAGGTGTCCAGCACTGTGTATGTACATGCTTGCATGTTCATGTACAGTTGTTAGGCAGGATGAAAAGTAACAAAATTTGCCTCTGGTGATAGCTCCTTTTCTATTGGAAGAGCATAGTAGTGTGATACAGTCCATCTGGACTTCCTGTGGGAACTTGGGAGGATAGATACCAAGTGAGTCTAGTGCTAAGGGAGGCTTTATGTGCCGGGTATCTAGAAGGATGTGTTTTGATGAGCACTGAAGTGGAAACTTCAGACAGCAAGACACTAGCATTTTGGTCTGGTTTGTTTGGGTGTTTCTTTCAGATCCAGCTCTAATCTATGACAAGTGTGTAGCAGAGGAGGATGGCTTTGAGGGCACTTTGGACATCTTCCCTCCTGGTTATACGTCTAAAGCTGTAGAGCCACAGCTGTCAGGTGAGCCCTCTCCATCAGTAGATGGTCTCCTTGGAGGAACCATAGGACAGTAGGAAATTATCTCTTTGTGATGAAGCTATCCAATCTCAAGGCAAGATATTAAGTATAATAATCCTGGGCCATTGGAATGGCCAATTATGAGGACTGATGGTTGCTGCTTTTCCCAGGTAAGATGCTGGTCCTTGATTATATCCTGGCTGTGACTCGAAGCTGCAGCAGTGACAAAGTAGTACTGGTGTCTAATTACACCCAGACGTTGGATCTCTTCGAGAAACTCTGCCGGGCTCGAAGGTAGGGAAGAGCCTAACCAGGCAGGCAAAGGAGTATGTCTCACTGCTCCTCTAGGAAGACTAGGTTTTCTGATTACTGCATGTTTACTATGATGAAGGACTGTTCTGAGAGGTCTCTTCCCTTATGGCTGTGATGGCCCTAGCTCCACACCTGGTCCTTCAGGTGCTCTCACAGATCAAAGTCCTGTCCCTTACCCCTCCTTTCCTTTGAGAGGGCCTCAGACTATGCATGAGCAGCCTCAAGTATGGTCTTTCTGTAGCCATAGCTCCAAGGAACCCTTTCTTTTTGAGTCTTGATTTTTGGATCTCCCTCCAGGTACTTGTATGTTCGCTTGGATGGTACGATGTCCATTAAGAAGCGAGCCAAGGTTGTGGAGCGCTTCAATAGTCCATCGGTAAACACAGCAGTGCAGCCACTTCAGAATAAAGTGTTGACAGAGAAGCCGTAAGGGGACTGTGCTTCATTGTTTTAAGTTTTGTTTTTATGTTTTGGTACGTGTGGTGTGATAAGGCTGATTGGTGATGATTGGCTTAGAAAGTGACTTGTAGATTGGGAAATTGCTAGGCAGACCAGCTTATCCTCACATTCTGAGTGTGAGTATTGAAGCCAGTTTAGGTTTTAAGTATTATTCTTCACCCTCACCCCCTTTTAATTTCTTTCCAGAGCCCTGATTTTGTCTTCATGCTGAGTAGCAAAGCTGGAGGCTGTGGCCTTAATCTCATTGGTGCTAACCGACTGGTCATGTTTGATCCTGACTGGAACCCAGCCAATGATGAACAAGCTATGGCCCGAGTCTGGCGTGATGGTCAAAAGAAGACTTGCTATATTTATCGCCTGCTATCTGTAAGGATGGTGGTAGTGGTCAGAGTAGGGGTGGGCCATGGAATACCATGTGGGTTTTTTTTAGGGGGTAGAGGTTGAGACAAGGTCTCCCTGTAGCCCCAGCTGGCTTGAAACTTACTATGTAGACCAGGCTGGCTTTGATCTCACAGAGATCTGCCTGCCTCTGCCTCCCAAGTACTAGGATTAATAGTACCATCTTGGATGGAATTATTACCATCTTGAATTGTTTCTCAGTATCTTTTTTTGAGACAAGGTCTCACTAATACTAGCCCTAACTGGCCTAGAATTTGTATCAGGCTGGCCTCAAACCCACAGAGATTCCCTTGTCTGCCTCTGGAGTGCTGGGATTAGGGGTGTGTACTGCCACAACTGGCCCTCAGTATATCTTTTTGGCTATTCTGCCTCTCTCAGTGGCCACACTATGAGCCTAACCTGGAGCCCTTTTTCCTTCTGTTCCCCTCTCTTCACCTGATTCCTCTGAATGCTTCTTGCTGTTTGCTCAGCATGTTTGTTCAGTACATATCTTTCACAGGGCATCTGTTTTCTTTGATACACAATTTTTACTGTTCTTTTCCTTAAAAATCTTCTCATATTTCATGTTTAGTAGGGCTAAGTGGTAAATAGTGTTGTTCCTCCTGTCAGATCATTCATACTATTGTTTGCTTATTTTTTTTTCCCCTCCTATAATCATGTAATTTGTTATGCTTCTGATTCACCAATGATTTTTGTGGGGTGAGGGTCATGCAGTTTTCTTGCTCTCTGGCTTTCATGTTGCTTAACTTCATCTCTAGCGATCTGTTCTCCCTCATCTAGTTACTCTTGTTTGTTTTCTGAGACAGTCTATATAGCTCTGACTGGCCTGAAACTCCCTATATAGACCAGGCTGGCCTCTAACTTAGATATCCACCTGCCTCTGCCCCACCAGTGGTGAGATTAAAGATGTGCACCACCATACATAATTATATGATTATATCACATTACTTTTAAGAAGGAACTTGTAGGCCCCAGAATTCTAATAGTGATTATCTTACTCTTATATCCTATCTTTCCAGCTTTCCTTTTTTTGGGGGGGATGCGGGGAGGGAGTCTTTTTGAGACAGGGTCTCCCTGTAGCTCCAGCTGGCCTGGAACTCACTATGTAGACCAGGCTGGCCTCAAATTCACAGAGTTCCGCCTGCCTCTGCCTCCCGACTGCTGGGATGAAAGGTGTGCGTCACCACGCCTGGCTTCTTTCCAGCTTATATTTCGTATGTTTATATTTAGTATGTTTATATTTAGTACGTTTACTTTGACCTAATGTTGGGAAACACTCCTCTCCCCTCTTGCCCATTCTGGTTTGGCTTCCTTTGTTTATGTTTATTTTCTTTACATTTATTGGGATGGGTGGCATGCATGTGTGCCATAACACGTGTGAGGATCAGACGACAACTTCTGGGAGTTAGTTCTCTTCTGCCCTCTGGGTTCCAGGGATCAAACTCAAGTCTTCTGGTTGACAGTAAGTGCCATCTCCCCAGCTCTTGGCTTGACCCCATTCCACTTGGATCATTTCAAGTATCCTCATCTTCTACATCATTTTGCATTTACAGATTGGTTACCATAAATTCATGTTCTTTTGGGAGCTGGGCCTTATTTCCTTCAATAGCTACTTTCAATAATCCTATTTTGAAGAGGCTGTCTTTGAGACTTGGATGTATTCCCTTGAATTTCCTACCTAACCTTGTCTTGTTCTTTTTTATTTTGTTACTTATTTACTCTTTTTGAGACACGGTCTCCCTGTAGCCCCAGCTGGCCTGGGATTCACTATGTAGACCAGGCTGGTCTCCATCTCAGAGATCTGTCTCTGCCTCCCAAGTGCTGAGATTAAAGGCATGTGTTACCATGCCCAGCTCTGTGTATTTTTTAAAGATTTATTTCAAATTATGTAGATATGTATAGATATGTGCATATGTGCGTGGTGCCTATAGAGGCCCAGAGGAGGGCATTGGATCCCCTGGAGCTGGAGTTACAGGTAGTTGTGGACTGCCCCATGGAAGTTTTGGGAATAAAATTGATCCTCTGCAAGAACAGCAGGTGCTCTTAACCATTAAGCTGTCCTTCCAGCCCTCTTGCTTTATTCTCAAACACCTCTTTTTTGTTGAGAGGGTGGGAGTAGGAGAAAAGATCCCATATAGCTGAGGCTGCCTTGAACTAGCCATTTAGCCAAGAGTGACCTTGATGTCTTGATCCTCTTTATAAAGCTCTCAAGTGCTGGGATTATAGGCACATACCACCATGCCCAAATAGGAAATCTGAATTTCCTTTTTTTTGGTGGGGATGGCATCTAAGGCCTTGTACATGCTCGTTATAACCCAGCCTTCCACTTGGATTTCTGATAAGGACTTTATAACTAAGATTTTTTTTTTCTGTCATTCAGTGGTTTCATTATCTCAATCTTAGAAACCATGCTACTAAACTACTGTCTCAAAAATCATCAGATTCCTGCCATTTATTTTTGATTTTACCTGGTTTTACTTTTAAAGGTGGGCCTTTGATTCCTGATCCTCTTGTCTGCACCTCCTGACTGTTGGGACTGAACAGTTCAGTCCTCCACTAGGCCTAGTTTATTCTTTTGCTACTTTGTTTGGCATGCCTTTACTTTGCTCTTCTGCAAACTATCTCTTCATTTTTTTGTTAGCTCAGATAACCTTTTAAAAATTTTCAGAACTCTTCTTTACTATTCCTTTTGTGGTACCATGAGTACAGATTTCTGTTAACTGTATGAATTTTATAAGTCAGTGTTCTGTGACCTCAAGGATAGGGATCATATTTGAGTCTTCCTTGTGTCCTAATATTAGCATAGGACCTGATGCAGACTACTTAAATGATGATTAATGAATAAATGAGAGCTAGGCTTGGTGTGGAGACATCTTTGCTGCAGATAACCTCAGTTTACCCTAAATACATTTAGCTAGGCCCAGACATCCTCCACGGGTCAATAAATAGCCTGGATGGGCAAACATGCATAAATCTTGACTTTAGGAGATGAACTGGGAAAATGGACCTTAGGTGAGACAGATGTATCAGCTTACGATTCATCACCCTTTCTTGAAAAAAATATAGTTTCAAACCTCAGTTGTCCCTGCTCCCTATCTAGGGATGGCTGAGCTCTATATCCCAACCCCTAGACAGGAACGATTGAAGAGAAGATCTTTCAGCGGCAGAGCCACAAGAAAGCACTGAGCAGCTGTGTGGTTGATGAGGAGCAGGATGTAGAGCGGCACTTCTCTCTTGGTGAGCTGAAGGAGCTGTTTACCCTGGATGAAGCCGGCCTCAGTGATACCCATGACAGGTGAGTGCAGGGCCCTTGTCTTTATCTCCTAGTTAACCTGCACAGCACAGAAATGAGATGGGTAGTGACCATAACTTTGTCTTCTGACCTCAGGCTGCATTGCCGCCGTTGTGTAAACAGCCGCCAGGTTTGGCCACCCCCCAATGGTTCTGACTGCACTTCAGACCTGGCTCAGTGGAACCATAGCACTGATAAGCGGGGCCTCCAAGATGAAGTACTCCAGGCTGCATGGGATGCTTCCTCTACTGCCATCACCTTTGTCTTCCACCAGCGTTCGCATGAGGAGCAGCAGGGTCTCCACTGATAACCAGCTGGTCTGGGTATAGCTGTTAGAGGAAGGATACAGGAAAAGGGAGTTCTCTGCCCCACAAAGCTCTGCTGAATTTTGTTCTCTGGGAGAAAATCATCAAGAAGGGCTGTGTGATGTTTGCCCCAAGTTTATTTTATAAGAAAAACTTTTTGGTTTAAAAAAAAAAAGAAAAGAATAAAGGTATGAAAGGAACTGAGGCCTGGGAACAGATTGGTAAGCCCAAGAGGGAAGAGACCTGGTGGTGGCATTCCTATGCTTCTCTAAAGCCTGGTTACCTGCTTGAAGAGGGAAGTGGGCACCCCAGGGCAGAAATAGGAAATTCTTGGTGAAGGTAATGACCACTGCAACCTCCTGGCCCAGAGTTCCCAGGATACTGAGTAAACAGCCCGAAACCTCTACACTCAGCTGTGGGAATGCCTTTGCTGGACCTCATCAAGGCCTCCAGGACCTCAGTGTAAGGGAAGATGAAAAAAAGAGACAAGGTGTCAGAGAAAGAATGAGTGGTTGGGGATTCTGGGCAGCCCATGCCTCAGCCCCTGCAAGCTGATGGTACTGAGCATGGGCCTATGAGGTACGGGCTCCATCACATGGTGCTGACATAATCTGCAAAGGCCTGGGATGAGTCCCATGAGTCGCTAACCACATGGCAGGTTGCCCGGAGCCTCCGGATTGCTTCTCTGGCTGTGACTGCATCCTGGTCCAGCCAGTTCTGGAAGAGGCGCAGGTGACCAAAGGCTCCACGGCCCCAGCGCTCCAGCCGCTTGGCAAACTCCAGAAGCCCATCTGGCTTGATACAGTTGGAACTGATAGGGGTGAGATAGATTAGATATTCAGGAAGCAACTAGTCTATATCCCTATAGTTCATCCCTTGTCTCCCCTACTCCTACTGTACCTGATGTCCAGCTGACAGAGAGAAGAGGAAGAATCCTCTGAGAAAACATCTGCCAGGGCCAACAGCCCTGCATTACCTGGAGAAAAGGGGGAAAATTCCCATTACCTCCACACCAAGAACAGGAAACAAAGGGTATCCTACCCCAGCTCTGGCTAGGGAGAACCCCAGTCCTAATTCTGAAGACCCAGCACATGAACACTTAAATGGTAGTCACAGCCTTAGTGCCTTTACCTTACAGGTTTCTAGGTCAAAGGCCTGTCTCTTCCCTCCCTCCTTCCCCAGAGTCTGGTCCCTACCCAGGCGGTTCCCTGGCAGTCGAAGGCCCTTCAGTGTGGAGTTGCCCTTCATAGCAGCAACCATCTCAGGTAGAAATTGGGCTGGGCGCTTCTCAAACAGACGGCAGAAGGAGAAGGTAATCTCTGTCAAGAGAAAATAAATTCTGATGGCCGGAGTAGGGCTGCTGCTGCCCCTCCTACCCCAAGTGGTCCCAGCATGATAATGTAAATGCTTTACAGGCCTGGAAAGAGCCTGTTTAAGGTTTCAAGTCATGTTGGAACTAAATCAAATGTAAATGTTTTCTGGGAGGAGGTTCTCTGCATGGAGAATTCTCCACTTCCTCTTCCTATCCACTGATCTCTTTGCAGGGTGGAGATTAGTGGTAAGTATCTGAGGGAAGAATGCCACTGCAGCACATTGATTGCTCCCTCTACCTCTCGCGCGTGTGTGTGTGTGTGTGTGTGTGTGTGTGTGACCACTGCAGCACATTGATTGCTCCCTCTACCTCTCGTGTGTGTGTGTGTGTGTGTGTGTGTTTGCTGGGGATTAAACCCAGGACACCACCATGACTTCTGCCAATCCCAGAAAAGTATGAAAAACTTGGGTGAGGTACTAAGAAGATGAACTTTCCATGTTTGTAGAGTTGAATTTGGAAGGTCATGCAGGTTCTATATCCTTTTTAGTTGTCAGGAGTCTAAATCAGTGCCTAAATCAGTTGCTTTTCATCAATGTAAGGAATGCTAATCTGGAGTTGCTCAATGTTGTGTTAATTCTGTTTGCTAATCTCAAATAATAGTAATAAAGCATCAGATCCAAATATATAATATATATTATATATAATAAATATATAATATATATATGCTCACTGGGATAGTGGCAGAGTGACAAGGACCCAGGAATGTTCAGGATTAGGATCTTACCTTGAAGAGTCAGATTCTGTAGCAAAAAGAGCACCTCACTCTGACAGTCTGCAAGATTCATATCATGAAAGCTCAGCCTCTTCAGGGATAAGTTGAATTCTGGATAGGAGGCAGAAGCCATGGGCAGTGGGCTTTAGCTCTCCCAGAGAACAATGCTAGATATCCACCTGCCCTCCCTTACCATGCCTACCTTTGAGTGTCTGCAACACAAGCCCAAAATCCTGGGGTGAGGCAAAGGTGGCACTATCCAGTGACAGTTGCTGTAGAGAACCTGAGGCCTTCAGAACAGAGCAGAGCAGTGGGGCTGGCTGGGCTCCTCTTGGAAATCCCATCTCCAACTGCTCCAGGCAGTTTTCTGTAAATGATAGGGGAGAAAAATGCCAGCTGGCCATCTCTACTTCAATTTTTTTTTTTAAAAAAAGAGATACTTTGTGTGGGCATGTGTGTGCCACTGCATGTGTGGAGGTTAGAGGACAACTTGCAGGAGTCAGTTTTCTTCTTGTACCATGTGGGTTCTAAACTGGTTTTCAGGTTAAGTGCCTTTATATGCTGAGGCATCTTGCCAGTCCTCTATTTCTATAGCAGGTCCTATCCTGTCTTCTGAGAGATCGCTAATAAAATGATTATCCTTGAGTGCCTGCTATGTATAAGGTAATACTAAGTTCTAGAAATTGACTATTAAATATAAGATCTTATCCTTCATAGTGCTAAGACAAGCAAGTGATATGCAGGGGCTGGGGAGGTGGCTATGTAGGTAAAGGGCTTGCTGTGTAAAGCCCTTTATGTGGTGGTGGCCCCTTTCTGAAATTCTCAGAATTAGAAGGGTTGAGACTGGCAGATCCCAGGAGCTTGCTGTCCAGCTAGTCTATTCAAAATGGTGAGCTCAGTTCAAAAAATAAGGTGCTTGCCTAGCATATATGGGGCCCTAAGTTCAATGTCCAACCTTTGGGCCTGCAAGATGGCCCAGAAGGTAGAAGTGCTTGCTGCACAAACCTGAGTTTAATCTCTGGATCCCACTGTGGAAGAAGAAAACCAACTCCCAAAAGGTACTGTACACATCCATGGGTAGTTGGCACCAGCACATATATATGCATACACACAAAGCACACACAGTGCTAGGAGAGGAGACACAGGAACTAGGAACATACAGCAGGATGACTTAATCTAGTGTCAAAGTTCTGGTACTGGTTCAGACCTTTCTGAAGCTTAAGCTGCCATGGCCACTGTGGGGTTTATGGTAGTCTGGCCTTTACTCAACCTAAGGTTACTTTAAAGAATGGCAACCTATAAAAAGGAAATATGACAGATGAAACCAGTAGTAAGTAGACATATAGTGCGAGCTCCTCCCCCCACAAATGTACTACATATGTGGAGATACATATATGTGCATATGTTTCACCTGGTATTTCCTCATCCCCAATTATGTGGCTAGGGGGCCCAGCATTCTCTGGTACAGCAGGGTTGTCTCTCTGGCTTGGGTGGTCAACACGAATAGAGAGGACCCGTAGCAGAGGCAGGGCTCGCACAATGGCACGTGTCAGCTCCAGGATGGGCAGTGGTGAGAACAGGTCGCTGAGATGCAGGGCACGGAGGCGGCATCCAGCCTGGCCTGACAGGGCCCGCAGGCTGTCCAGCAGGCGGAAGATGTTAGAGCCCAGGCCTATGGCAGGAGAGAGATTTAAGTCAGAGACATGGGAGTTTCCACAGAGAACTCAAGTACTTGTGTTGATTACTATCAAGTCGAGTTTGGGATCTGATTTTTTTTTTGTTTTGATACAAGGTCTCAGACCTCACATTCATAATGACCATCCTGTTACCTCTCTGGGATTGGGATTAGAGGGTGCTACTGGGCTTGGCTCTGAATCACATTTATTTGTGGTCTTTTTGAGAGAGGGTCTCCCTGTAGCCACACTCACTATGGAGACCAGGCTGGCCTTGAACTCACAGAGATCCGCCTGTCTCTGCCTCCTGAGTGCTGGGATTAAAGGCATGTGCCACCATGCCTGGCTCTGGATCACATTTTAAAAATTATTTGTCTTCATGGTCACTCATTCATGTCTTGCCTTTTCCTTGGGTAACTAGCAAACTTAATCTGGTGTACTGTGCTATGTACTCATCAGGCATCAGGAATCACAAAATAAGAGGATGTGATAGGGCTAGTAGCATATCACGCTGTATCATAAAAACAGTAGCACAGATCTCTAGATTTGAATTCTGAGCTTCCTAAAGGGGCATGGCCCTAAAGGGAGATTTTGGATAATGAAAATCAATACTATTATGGATTCTAGGACTCAGGACACAACTCTAGAGTGGGGTACTGGGGTCAACATTGTGGAAAGTCCTGGAAGCTAAAGATAGCATGTGTAAACTGAGAATGATGGTCCAGCTGGGCAGACCTCAGATGGGTCTGGAGCACTAATTGTTTTGTATTTTTAGATAGGATCTCCCTGTAGTCCCAGCTGGCTGAGAATTCCCTTTGTAGACTGGACTGGCCTCAGTCTTAACAGAGATCCCTGCCTCTGCCTCCCCAGTACTGGGATTAAAGTGCACCAACACACCTGGCATTAGGGCACTTCTGGACTGGGGATGTAGTTTAATGATAGAGCACTTAGTGTACATGAATCCTTGGGTTAGATCTAGCACAGGAGGAAAAAAACAACCCATGTCTCAGAATGGAGTACCAAAAAAAATCTAGAAAGGCCAGGTGTGGTGGTGCAGAGGCAGGCGGATCTCTGAGTTTGAGGCTAGCTTGGTCTACATAGTTCCTGGCCAGCTGGGGCTACAGGGAGACCCTGCCTCAAAAATACCCCCCGCCAAAGTTTAGAAAGGTGTGGAAAATTTCATGACACAGGCAAACAACTTGGAATGTAATTCCTCCATACAAGTAAAATTTACAAGGCACTTAGTGCTATACAAAGTGCTCTTGCCTGTGTAGCAGGATAAAGATGTAATGGGAACTGAGGAAAGGGTATGTGGAAGTTTAACGGATAGATACCTAGCAGTCTGGCTTAGTTCGTTTAGTTCCCAGTTCTAAAGAATATAAAGGAAACTTAGTGATTGTGGCAGAAGAAACAGAGGCCTTAAGAGCAACAGGTTCAAAGTTTGAATGTGCACTTGGTGTGTAAAGTAGCATAAAGGAGGAAGCAGTAGTGAGCACAAACGATCCTGCAAGATTAGGAGGTGTGATGGATGCCTATAGTCCCATCTGGGAGGTGGGGACAGGATTGAGTTTGATGGCAGCCTAGGCTATGCAGGAAGACCCTATGTGTGCATGCATAAACAGGATCAAATCTGCACATCTAAAAGAACGCTGTGAACCCTGTCTCAAAAAAGACCAAAACAAACAAACAAACAAAAAACAACCGCTATGTTGTAGTGCAAACAGATTACACAGAATAAGAACTGTTGAAATAAGTCCAAGTGAGGATTAATGATAACTTGAATTAAGGATATAGAGATTGGGCTGTAAGTAAAATCTGATCTCAAACACAAAATCCACAAGAAGCTGAGCATGGTGGTACATGCCTTTAATCTCAGGCAGATCTCTGAGTTCCAGGCCAGTCAGGGCTATGCAGTGAGACCTATGTAAAAAAAAAAAAAGGGGGGGGGTTCAGGAGATGTAAAGACAGAACCCAGTAACCAATTACTTTGGAGCAGTTTCTTTGGGCAATTGATAATGTCCTAGCTAATAAATGGATCTGGAAGTTCAGGAGAAAGATTTAGGCTTGTATCTTAGATTAGGGGGGCATTTAGCATCACTGGCCAATGAAGTATAGGAATGGATGAAACTGTTAGGAAAGGTGTATAATAAAGTGGGAGGGCTCTGAGAAACTGAATATTAGGGGGTAAGAGAAGTAATGTATAGAGAAATAGTTCTGAGGTAGTGGTAGTATTTCAGGGAGGAATAGTCAATTTGAGGATTTAAAAGTGTATTTCAAACCTAGTAACAAGAAGGACCTTGGTGGCCCTCAATGGTCTAGGTATCCAAGGTTTGAATAGAAGGAGATGGTATTTTTTTTGGTGGAGACCCAGTTTTAATTTTTGTCTTTTTGAAACGGTCTCCCTGTAGCCCCAGAGGGCCTAGAACTTGCTGTGTAGACCAGGCTGGCCTCGAACTCACAAAGATCCACCTGCTTCAGCTTCCCAAGTGTGGGGATTAAAGGTGTGAGCCTGATTTAATGTTTAACTGGTGGAAGAAACAGTGGTTTAAAAGAATAGATTCTGAAATCTGGCTCTGTAATTTATTAGCAGGGTTATCTTGGGCAAGTCATTGTCATAAAGTTGATGTTAAAAAAGTTAACAGTATCTTGAAAATATTTAAAATATCAAATATACACTAACTTTATAGAAGTTATAAAAAACAAGCTTTCCTAGAAAGCAAGCATGGATCCAGAGCAAGAGAAATAACTGGCTTTAGATAAGGTTGTCTTTCATTGTGGTAGAGAAAATGATGAATTCAGAAGTAATTTATAAGCTGGTTGAAGGAGTTCATGTATGACTTCAGTTTTCTTTGTGAGGTTGGGGGTGAAGTCATGTAAGTAAAATTTGGAACTGGCAGATGGAAATGGGAACTGATTCTGTGGATGCAATGAAGAGTCTTAAGAGGTTGATGACCTACCATGATTGTGTAGTGGGGACTATTTGCACATCTGTGTGATTTTTCTTTGGCAGTGCTTAGCAACTTAGGTGGATTGTTTTAGCCAGATCTGAAGTTTGGCTAACTGGGCACAATCAAGTCTTAAAGGACAGAAGACTGTCTGTCTTACAGGTTGTTGGTCTGGTAAACAAAATTTTACTTATACCTTGTTTGGACAGTTGTTTTGATGTGACTGGTGTGATACAATCCTGGAGCCCTGGATAGGTCTGGATTGCCTCTTTTATCTAGCTGACTCCTTAGCCTCTCTAGAAACCCTGCTTTCACAGTTAATCAAGACTATAGACCTCATTTTCCTCTCTTGCAATTCTGACAGTGTAGCAGTGTTTTTTTGCCTCCATGAGAAACAAAGGACCACCCTCCCGGCTTCCTGATTATACCTCTTGTTTCCCCTATAACCCCTTTCTGGATCAGGCACATTGCTGCTGAGAGATCCAAGCCCAGCCCTGTCCCTTTAGGTGCTCACCATTGTAGGAGAGTGTGAGGCTCTCCAGAGACACCCAGGAGCTCAGCAGGTGGCACAGTGTTAGAGCTGCCTCTGTGGAGAGAGGAACTGTGAACAGCTCCAAGGTGGAAATGCTACGGAATCGTTGGGAGGCCTCCAGTGCTGGAAGCCCCAAACAGCTGGGATCTGATCCATCCAAAGCTCCACAAGCTACTTCCCCAATCTCCATCTCTTCACCATCTTCCTTTTCACCAGCCACAATAAAAACAAAGTCATAGAGGTCTTCAGACTCTGCCCCAGACCCCTGACGGGTGCGGGCACCCTTTCTCCCTGCAGCTCTTTTGAAACGCTTTAAGGGCTTAGGCTGTGAGGCTGAGCTAGCTGGAGCCCGTTTGGATGAGGATGTGGAAGAGGAGGCAGAGGAGGTGGCAGCTGGAGCAGAGAGTGACTGCTTGGTACCAGAAGCCTCATAAGAGGTGGCTGGAGGGTGCAGCTCCCTCTGGGGGTCTGTTCCGCCTGGTGCCAGGCTCTCCTGTGTGCTGCGGCGTGTTACACGAGTGGCAGGTGCAGCTCTAGGCACCTGCTTGACTTCATTCTTCCGCCGAGTGGCCATCAGCGCTGCAGCACATCTCTCTGCTGCATCCCTCCGAGGCCGGCGTGAGCCAAGCAATAGCGAGCCTTCATCGCGGGCTGGAGCCCGGCCTCGGGAGGCCTCTCCACAGAGGCGGCAAGGCAGGTTACCAGGGCCTGGCTGCCAAAAGCCAGCACTCATGGTGAGGATAAGGATGAAAAGGGCTGACTCAGGCACAGGCCAGGAGTACAGCGACACTTGGCTAACAGCCCCATGGTGAATGAGCTGATGCAATAGCTGTCGAAGTGACTGCTGAGCTGCCACATCAGAGAACAGCAGGTGGCGGAACTTGAGGGTGTGCAGAGAACTGGCCAGGGTCTCCAAAACCCTGCGGTTGGGCTCAGCCACCAGCTCAGTTGCTCCCTGCAACATGTTGCAGATGGTGAGCTGCCGGACATGACGGGAGCTGTGCAAGAGAGGTGAGAAACGCTGGTCACAAAGACGGCTGTCAGAAGACACATCGATGGTCCCACGCAGAACATGGGAAAAAAAGGCCTCCATAAATTTGGCTCTCCAACAGGTCACACTCTGAAAGCAGAGAACATGCCAGATATTAAAGTGCTATCCCAATTTTCTTCAACTAGAACATTTTTCTGAGTACTCACTGAATCAGGCACCAGTGTAATTTATACAAATTCACTTAGTGCTCACATCTTTGAGGTATGTATTACCAGCAGCCCCATTTTACAGACAAGAAAACCAAGGCACAAAAGCAGATGAAGGGGCATTTTACATCATCGTAGCCTTTGTTTCTGTAGGGTGAATGTATAGTGCTTATTTGATGGTGCACGCACAAGTGTGTATGGGCACTCGTGTGCATATGTGAAGGCCAGAGGACAACCTCAGGTGTTCTGTCCACGTTTTTTAAATTAAAAAAATTTTTTTTTTGGTCTTTTTGAGACAGGGTCTCCCTGTAGCCCCAGATGACCTAGAACTCTCTATGTAGACCAGGCTGGCCTCGAACTCAGAGATCCACCTGCTTCTGCCTGCCTGTGCTGGGATTAAGGCATGTGCCACCATGCCTAGCCTGTTCTGTTTTTTATGTAAGACAGGTCTCATTGGCATAGGACTTGCCAAGTAGGCTATGCTGAGTGGCACCAAGTAGGCTACGCTGAGTGGCATCAAGCTCCAGGGATGATCTCTCTCTACCTCCCCAGCACTGGGACTACAGGTATGCACCACCACACCTAGTTTTTCTGTGTGTAGGTCAGAGGACAAACCTTTGGTGTTGGTCCTTGCCTTCTACCTTATTGGAGGCAGGCTCTCGTTCGCTGTTGTGTATCCCAGGCTAGCTGGCCTATGAACTTCCAGCAATTCTCCCAACTCCCAGTGGAGATGCACTTGGGATCACAAATGAGTGCACTGCTGTGTCTGACTTTTATATGAGTTCTGGGGTTCCAAACTCAGGTCATCAGGCTTGTGCAGCATACATTTTACCCACTGGGCAATCTTCCCAGTCCCTCCTGCCTTTGAAAATATGGTTTCTGGGGATCAAACTCATGCAAGGCAAATGCTTTACTGACTGAGCTATCTCCTGAACTCAACAGATTTTATTTTAGTTACAAGACTAATAAGTGAAACCATGATTTATGAAGCATGCTTTAGGATATTCGTGTGTATGTCTTGTGTGCATAAGCAAACATGGGCACATTGGATATCCACAGAAGCCAAAAAGCGGCATTGAATCCTCTGAGTTGCAGGTGGTTGTGAGCTACCTGATGTGCTGGGAACCAAATTCCAGTTCTCTTAAAGAACAACTATCACTGAAGCCATCTTTCCAGTCCCAACATCCCCCATCCCTTTTTGATGTTGCTGGAGGAGGGCCAAATCCAGTCCCTCACACATGGTAGGCAAATGTGCCCAAATGAAGCAAAACGTCTTTGTAGGGCAAGTGTGTTGGCACATTCCTTTAATCGCAGCACTCAGGAGGCAGAGATGGGAAGATCTAAGTTCCAAGCTAGTCACATCTACAGAGTGAGAAACTTTTTTTTTTTTTTTGGAATTTTTGAGAGAGGGTCTCCTTGTAGCCCCAGTGGGCCTGGAACTCACTATGTAGACCAGGCTAGCCTCAAACTCACAGAGATCTGCCTGCCTCTGCCTCCTCTGGCTGGGAATAAAGGTGTGTGCCACTACACCCAGCTGCGTGAAACCCTCCCCCTCCAGCCTCGCCCCTGTAGCTGGCGGTTAAAAGAGCCACCCTCGATGGGCTGGTGGCCCCAGTTATGTGGGAGCGATGTGCTTGGTGCTGCAGGAGAACCTTTCTCAAAAACAAAACATCTTGTTTGCGCTGGAGAACAAACAAGGCCTTGCATATGCCAAGGAATTGTATTACTGAGCTATATTCCCAGCTGAAATAAAAATTTAAACCTGGAAAGAAAGATTAAGAGGTTATCACTGGTTACTCTAGGTAAGTGGTAATTAAGATTTGAACCCAAGAAATCTGGGTCCAGGGACCATTTTTGTGTGTGTGTGTTTGTGTTTACAAGTGTGGATGCCAGGGACTGATGCTAAGTGTCTTCCCTGATCATTCTCCACTTTAAATATTCTTGCTTGAAGCCAGAGCTCACTGATTTGGCTAATCTAGCCAGCTTGCTTTAGGAATCCTGTTTTTGTGCTGGGATTATAGGCAGGCTGTCGAGGCCACACATGGTACTGGGGATCCAAACTCGGTCATTCATGCACTTTTGCCCAGTGAACCATCTCCAAATTCTTTTTCTATAGTGTCTCACAACTAAGTCCAACTTTCACATTTGATTCTAGAATCAGGTCTCAACTTTCTATTTTTAGCACCACTAGCTTTGTTTAACCCTTTATTATCTCATGCTGGACCACTTCATTAACTTCTTGATGGTTCTATTCCCTTTTGTCAACTTTGTATAATCCTACTGGCTCCCTCTTTCTTTTTATACTACTTTGGATATTTTAAAGTATTATGATATAATCAATGTCTTCCCACTAGCTAGAATTGAAGCTCTCCAGCCTGACAGCAAAGTCCTTCTACAATCTGGTCTCTGTCTACCTAATAAAGTAGCTTTATTTTCCACATCTTGCCTTTATGAATGCTTTGATCTGACCAAATCCATCTCATTGGTCTAAGCCTTTCTTATGTGTCCTTTGAAATATCTGACAGCAATGTTTTCCACTGGTAGACTAAATTTCCTAAAGGCCCTACTAACATCACCCTGAGACTGTTTCTTGTTAGGAAACAGCTTGACACTACTCAAGCTTTAAGATACTGGCACACTGATCCCATGGTGTTTGGATTCTGTCTGTGTACATATCTTAACTAGATTAAAAATTCATGGGGAATAGGGACCAAATCACAGACTTGTTTTCTCCAGACAGGTTTTATGGAAGTGGGTCTTCATTAGACTGTTCATATGTATTCAGAACTCTGAATGGAACTAATTCCACCCCCTAACCTCCAAATTCATGTCAGGCTCCCAGAATTGGTGATTCTACAAGTGATATCTAAGGTAAGGTCCAAGCATCTTTATTTTTTAAAATGTGCTCCAAATGGTTCTGATATTCACACAAAGTCCCAGGTCCCAGAGTTGCTTCTAATCAAAAGTTTATTGTAATTCTGGATGAGGAGTGCATGTGCCGTGTTTGTGTGTGTGTGTGTCTGTGTAGTCAGAGGACAACTTTTATGCAGTCAGTTCCACCTTCATGTAAGTTCCAGAACTGAACACAGGTCAGGTCATCAGATTAGCCTGGCAAATATTTTTACCCTCTGAGCCTCCATCAGCCCTGGGAGGTTGTTGCTTTGTTTTGTAGATAGGGTAACCCAGGTCACCTTGAACTTGCTACATAGCTAAGGATGACCTTGTACTGATCCTCCTGCCTCTGCCTCCGAGCACTTAGGGAGGCAGAAACAGGTGGATCTCTGGGAGTTTGAGGCCAGCCTGCCTTATATAGCAAGTTCCAGGCCAAGCCTGAGCTACACAGTGAGAATCTGTCTCAAAAAATAAATAAGTGCAAATTTAAAAATCATTTGCAAATGCCAATAAGGCTTCAAATTTTTTTAGGTAAGGTAGATGGGCATAAAAAAATCTTGACAAGCAAGGCTTGTTGGCGAATGCCTTTAATCCCAGCACTTGAGAGGCAGAGGCAGGCAGATCTCACAGAGATTGAGGCCAGTCTGGTCTACATAAGGAGTTGAGTTCCTGGCCAGCTGTGGCTACTGGGAGATGCTGTCTCAAAAAGAAACAAACAAAAATCTAGACAAGGTTGCAAACCAAGCCACTGCAATTGTTTCTGCATAAGAGGAATAAGGGACCTGTAGGTGAGATAACTAAATGCTGGACTTTTTCCAATACATTAATGGTTGATGAAAATAGTCACCTCAGATATGCTTAACTGCAATGAGCAGTATGACACAGTGAACAGGAACATGTACTCTAGAGCCAAACTGCTTCAAGCTGGGTCGATCATTCACTAACTATAATCTTATATAGGTAGGACCTCATTCTACCTGTTTCATCAACTGTAAAGAAAACTACAGGAATACAGGACCATTGTGAAGTTTAAGTATATAGAGTTATAACAGTCATCTCAATGGATTCACATCAATTCATGCACAAGCAGACAGAGGTTCACTATTTTATTCTATTACTGCTGTTCAGAAGAGTATGTGCTAAAACATCAATGCTGAAAAATAGCTGAGAGATCTAGTTACTCATGTTGTAGACTACAGCCCTAATACAAACTGATTAAACACTATAGCATAAGGCTAGTGGAAATAATGCACTGCTAATGAGGTAAGTGGCATTTGCCCACCCTGGCCTATCATCAATAGGCTGGCAGCTCAGGCACCAGTTGGAGGAGTTATGTGTACAAATGAGGGCTAAATATTTTCTTGTTAGAGGCAACAAATGTTCACAAATTAGATACTGTTTATTTCTTCTGTATGTAACTTTGGTTTTTTTGGTTGATACAGGGTTTGTAGTTTTGCTGCCTAGGCTGGCCTCAAGATCACTTGCTAAGAATGATCTTCAATTCTTTTTTTTTAATTTTTATTTTTTAATTTTTATTTTATGTTTATGTGTGTATTGTTTGCATGTAGGTAAGTGCACCTGAGTCATGCAATGCCCGAGGAGGTCAGAAGAGGCTTTCGGATCCCCTGAGACTGGAATTGCGGAGAGTTAGCTGCTATGTGGGTGCTGGGATTTTAACCTGGGTCTTTTGCAAGAACAACCAGTGTTCTTAACCACTGACCCATCTCTCCAGCCCTCGATCTTGAATTCTTGATCATCCTATCTCTACCTCCCAAGTGGTATAAAGGCAAACAATCCTGTGACCAGGGGTTTCCAACAGGGTAGTTTTGTTAGAGGCTGTATTGTTGGGCGCCCACAACAGTATGTCAAATGTTGGACTACTCTGAGTACCTCTAAGAACCATCCCTGGAAGAGGAAAGAGGAAAAAGCAGTTTTTCTGGTGGCAGAAATACTGATTTAGAAAGAACCAAAAAGAAGTATAGACCAACTCTGGAGTATGTGTGCATATGTACATGAGAACAGCTATATATTTCAAAGCACAAGAAGAATTTCTAGTCAAAGAATTTGAATATTTCAAGGGTTCTTGACATATATAACCAGATTATCCACTAAGAAAGTTATAACAGTTTGTGTCCCACCAATATAATGTATTAAAGCACATGTTTCAGGCATCCCTGGTTGATTCTAAGCATCAGATTTTACAACAACACCAACAAAAATAAATAAAAACAAGACTTTACTAAGGTGAGGTAAAATTTTACTAACATATTATCATGACATTTAACATTTTTTTACTTGTTTTTGTTTTATTTTGCTTGTTTTGAGACATGGTCTCACCATGTAGCCCTGGCTGGCCTAGAACTCACTATGTAGACTGCTAGCCTCAAACTCAAAAAGATTCACCTACCTCTGCCTCCCAAGTGCTATGATTAAAGGTGTGTGTGCCATCACCCCCAGCATATTTTGTCTCTTTTTTTCACAATTTCATCTTTAATCCATGTAGACATATTTAAGCATACTGTTAAATAGGCTTTAATTTTTCCAGATGGTTAAGCAATTGCTAGAGAATCATTTATTGAAACACCTTCATTTCTCTAGTACTTTATCTCCAAAATATCTAGTCCATCATAAAGATTTCTTTATATACATTTGTATTACACAGTTTGAAATACTCTTCCTTTATAAGCAGTGTGTACTGGATCTAGAATACTGCCTGGAACTAAATGGGTAATCAGTATAAGTGGCTTTTTTTGTTTTTGCAGTGCTGGAGATTAAAATCAGTGCCTTGTATATGCCAGGCAAGCATTCTTAACAATGAACTACACCCCCAAATCCTCAATAGATATTTCAAAATTATAGGTAAGATGAAGGTTGCTATTTTGTTAAAGTGGGAATCAGAAAAAGACACTTGGAATGCCAAATCATTTCTGCCTAAGTAATTTGGGTCACTAAGTCTAAGATCCTCTAAATGTTCTGAAATGATCTGAGCCAAGAAAACAAACTAAAAACATTTTTTCAAGAAGCTACAAATAATGTTGGATAAAGAAATTTTCACAGGACTAGAGGTAGCTCAGCAGTTAAGAGCACTGGCTGCTCTTACAGAGGACCCTGGTTCAGTTCCCAAGCACCCACATGGCTACTAACAAACTTCAGGGAATTTGATTCCCTCTTCTGGCTTCCACAGGCCATTGCATGCACATGGCACACTCACCACCTGCTAATCATTTCCCCTGCCTGTGAAATACTGTAAGAAAGTAATACACTATCTCTAAAGATGACAGAAAGCTGTTACTATTTCTAATTTTCTTACATTTACTTTTCTTCCTTATAAGTCCTAGTATCTGAAGATTTTATTGGGTCTTTCTACTTTTAAAAATATTTTATTATTTTTATTTTATCTGCATGAGTGTATTGTCTGCATGTATGTGAGTTCACCCATGTCCTGCAATGTCGCAGAGGTGAGAGGAGGGCTTCAGATTCCCCTGGAACTGGAGTTAAGGATGGTTCATAGCTGCCATGTGGGAGCTGGGAATTGAACCTGGGTCCTCTGCAAGAGCAGTCAGTGCTCTTAACTGCTGAGCCATCTCTCCAGCCCCAGAAATTAAATCTTAAATTCTTGGTAATTCTTTTTCCTTCTTTCCTTCTCCCTGACCCCTGCACTGCTAGAGGCCTTATATATGGTAGGTAAACTCTCTGCTACTGAGCTATACTCTCAGCCCCTATTTCTGATAACAGGTTTTGTGTGTGTGCAAGTGTATCATTTGGCATGATTCAAGAAAGCCCAGCTCACATACTACTTCCTATGAAAGACCTTGTCCCTTTTCCCAACACTTCTGTTTCCCGCTATCAAACCAGTTATCTTATCACCCATGATCTATTTGTAGATTTTCTCATTAAATAAGTCCTCAAGATTGGGGACTGTGTATATACTTCTGATATCGAGATTAAGATCTGTTATTCGGTAACTTTAAAAAAAAATATTTTATTATTTTTTTTATGTGTATGTGTGTATTGCCTGCGTGTAGATAAGTGCACCCGTGTCGTGCAATGAATGCCAGCAGAAGACAGAAGAGGCTGTCGGATTCCCCTGGAACTGGAGTTACGGACAGTTGTTAGCTGCCATGTGGGTGCTGGGATTTGAGCCCTGGTCTTTTGCAAGAACAGTCAATGCTCTTAACCGCTGAGCCATCTCTCCAGCCCCCACTTTTTATTATTTTTAAAAAGAAATTTCCAGAAGTCTTTTTCTCATATTTAAATGTGACTCAGGTGATGTGGTTTTGACTTTTTTCTCCATATTCCAGAGACAGAGAGCCTGACCACTGCAGAACCAGGAAGCACTATCCTCTTCCTTGTCCTTTAGCCTATATACTAACTCAGGGTATAGTATGAGCAGCTTCACCACGTTCTGATTGGCTCTTAATCCTTTTTATATAAACTGTTGCTAGCTAGACCAATGTGTCCCTGAGGCCAATGCAGAGAGATAGTTTCTGTTAATTTTATTTGCTAGTTTTAACCACTGACCAATTCTTTCAAAAATTCAAGGACTGACTAGATGTGGTATGGTGGCACATGCCTTTAATTCCAGCATTGGGGAGGCAGAGGAAGGCAGATCTCTTTGAAATCAACCCCAGCTTGGTCTACATAACCATTTCTAGGCCAGACAGGGATATATAGTGAGAACCTGTTCCAAAAACCAAAAATTCAAGGAGTCTCAGTCTCGAGGTGTGGTGGCATATGCCTTTAATCCTAGCACTCAGCAGTTCGAGACCAGCCACAGGAAATTCCAGGCCAGCTGGGGCTACAGGGAAATCCTGTCTCCAAAAAAGAACCCCCTACCCCCAATATTTCAAGGCATCTTGGTGCATTCCACTGTGATCAACTCTTTCTTGTTTTGTGCACCCTCTAAACATGGTAAACAAGTCAATGCTAAATGCCAAATGAGCGAAAACCTGTGACAAATCACCAGAGCCCAGCTTCCAAATCCATTCTATCACTGCCTCTGCACTTCAATAGTTCCCAGCTTGTGTTTGTGTGTTCTACCCAGTTCCTTAACTTACCTCCAAACTGGAAGGCCTTGTTTTCATCAGCTCATCCCAGAGTCGGCGCCAGATGGCCTGAGTAGAGAGACCTGTAGAAAGAAATACCACACTTGGATGCTTGCTGCCTGCCATGAGGAAGTGTATCAGCGTTTCCTGGCTTCACGGGAGCAATATGACTGAATAGTTAAGAGCTTTGACACTAAGAACAGGCTGCCTAGGGTTGAATATTTGCATACTTAAGCTGTATGACCATGGAAAGTTACTTAATTTCTCCATGCCTCAGTTTCCTCATCTGTAAAATAAAATTACTATCTATTTCTTAGGGCTGTTGAAAGGATTAAGTAAGTACATGAATTTCTTTGGGTAAAGTACCTAGGATTGCTTGGCATATCAAAGTTATATAAATATTAGGTGTTAAGCTAGGCCTGGTGGTGCACGCCTTTAATCCCAGCACTTGGGAGGCAGAGGCAGGTGGATCTCTGTTGAGTTCGTAGCCAGCCTGGTCTACATAGTGAATTCCAGGTCAGCTGGGGCTACAGGGAAACCCAGTCTCAAAAAGAACAGAAAAAAAAAAAAATTAGGTGTTAATAGATACATCCAATGAGGGGAGACAGCTTGGTAAAATATAAAACTAACATTCAAAAGATAGGGGTCCCAGTGCAGCTTTGCTATTGACTATTATATGCCTGTGTCTTATCAGAATATCAGGAATTCTATACTTGCTTTGGGCCATAGGACACTATAGGAGATCATGTAAGAAAACAGATGTTAAGATACTTTTTGATGCGCATTAAGTCCTATTCAGGTCTTAGTTATGATAGTTACCTGAAGGACATCATGGTTCCTTGTTCATAATCACAAAGAAAGTGTCAGAAAGACACTCACCTTTCTTTAGGGCAGTTTCCTCAATCCTCTCCAAGTAATATATATTGAGCAGAGGTAAGATGCTTTGAAGTATTGGGCCTGGGAGGGCTACAAAAACCAAAACACAAAGTTTACTTTTTTTCTCCAGGATTCTGAACATTACTTAATTCTATTGGAAAAAAAAAAACCCAAACCAACAACAACAAAATAAGATGGGCAGGTTTCACATTTGACACATGGAACTTGGAGAAGCTAAACTAAGTCTATTTCAAATTCTGGTCCACTTATCTTCAAGCACCCAGGTGGTAGTTAGTTAGAATTTCAGGAGAAAGGGTGAGATAATACTATAAAACAAACTGACATGCTTATTTAGGTTAGTACACTTCTGCCCAAGCATATGGGCAGAAGAACAGGACTATGACTATACTCTGAACCAGTACTTTTCTATTTAGAATGAAGATAATTTCATACTCTAAATTCATTGTACCTTAAAAACAAAATCAGCTCTTCCCCACACTCAGAAGCAGAGGCAGGAGGCACAGGAGTTCAAAGTTACCCTTGAACTACTGAAGTTTCCTCATTCTATTTTCCCATGCTGTCTTTACTTATTCTAATCCCCTTGGTATCCTTAAAAAAGTAGTGCTAATCTTAAAAAAGGAAGTTAAATAATTTGTTTAAGAATTCATGATGACTATATCAGTCATGATTTTGTCCAACTTTAGACACAAAGTCCTGTAGTCTATTGTAATCGCTCTCATAACTAAAGAAGTTGGGATGAACTGGTATTTGTTTTGACTCATGATAACATCCTAGCACTTGGGAGGCTGAAGCAGGAAGACTGTTGCAAATTCAAGGTCAGCCTCAGTTACATAAGGAGTACCAGGCCAACCAGGGCTTCCATAGCAAGACCCTAACTCATAAAACAAAACAGGAGTGGGGAGGAAGAGGGGATAGGAGAGGCTACCTCATAACATTAAAGATCATGCTTGTAACTTGTTTAACATAGTATCTTTCCCCTAAAAGGTCAGTGAATATTGGCTATTATTATGTTTATTTTATCAACAGCATCTCTATCCTACTGAGCTTAAGATCTTACAGTATATCAAAACTTTCATTTTTTTGCTTGGAACCTGCCTCAGCCTTCTGAGTGCTGAGATGACAGGTGTGAACCACATACCCAACTCTTCCTCAGTGTACCCTTCCTTTCATTGTGGAATAACTGAATTTTGAGATCCAAGAATCTAGTATAATTTTGTACTTTGTACAAAATTCACTGTACCTGTTAAGAAAGTATTAATTCCCTATGCTATTACACTTAACATAGGCCCATCATCTGAACTAAATGCTTCCTTTGACCTCTGTCTCTATTCTCTCTGAATCTGGCTCTTGGTTATGGCACTGCTCTGCTCAAAACCTTTCAGAAGCTCTTACCGCATTCAAGTAAAGTTCAAACCACACATCTTGGTATTGAAGGTATAATATACCATATTCTATTGAACTTTCCTAATTATACTTTTTTTTTTTTAATTTGGAGGGAGGGATGTGCCACAGCAGGTATGTGATAGGAACTGGTTCTGTCTTTCTACTCTATGGATCCTGGAGATTGAACTCAGATTATCTGTCCAGCATGGTAGCATTACGTTTACTGTTGAGCCATGTCACTGGTCCACTCTATTGATTATATGCTTTAAAATATATTTTTTGGCTGGGTATGGTGGTGCACACCTTTTATCTCTGGAGGCAGAGATAGGCAGATCTCTGTAAGTTCAAGGCCAGCCTGGTCTGTGGAGCATGTTCCAGCTGGGGCTATGGGGGAGACTATGTGTGTGTGTGTGTGTGCGTGTGTGTGTGTGTGTGTGTGTGTGTGGGTTGGATAGCTTTGGTGTCAGCTTGACACACCTAGGCTGAGGGAGCCTCAATTGGGGAATTGCCTTCATTGGACTGGCCTGTGGCCATGTCCATGGGGCACTTTCTTGATTGTCGAGTGATGTGAGAGGGCCCAGCCCACTGTGGTGCCACCCCTGGGAAGGGGGGCCTGTGTTGCATGGGAAAGAGGGCTGGGTGGGGGCCAGGGGAACAAGCCAGTGGGCAGCATTCCTCCATGGCCTGTGCTCCACCTCTTGCTTCCAGGTTCTTGCTCTGAGTTCCTACCTTGGGCTCCCTGGTGGGCTGTGACCCGGGAGATGTAAGCTGAATGGACCCTTTCCTCCAGGTTGGTGTTGGTTGGAGTGTTTTGTCACAGCAATGGGGAAACAATATATACACACACACACAATTTTTTTTGTTTGCCTCTTTTGTGTTGCCTCTCCTTACTCCCCTCCTCCCCTCAGCCTCTTTATACTAATCAGTACTAGTCAACTACCTCCAAGGAGGCACCTTCCTGGTCATTTCCTAGTTTACAATAGTTCACAGTAGTTCACACTGAGACCTTCCTCCAAAATAGCACCACTTAACAGGCTTCTTACTTGGCCCTCCTAAAAGGTCTCACTGGAGTCAGCACGCTTAGTGGGTGGCTATTTACTCCATCTAGCCCACAAGAGACCCTTCTCTGTCTTCTCTCAATGTGGCTGGGGGCTCAACCAGTAATAATAGTGAAGGTATGTACAGCAGTGGTGGAGGCAACATAGAAAGAAGTTCCTCCAGACCCTTACAGTTTTCTTCCTATCCTGCTCCTCTCTGTTTAGCCACCCCCCCCCCCCCCGTCACAACCCCACAAAGACTCATCGCCACCGTTCCTTTCTTAAAACAGGTTCTTCCTTGCTTCCTTTCAGCTTATACATTGTTTTAATGCTTCCTCTTCCCAAACCGGGGTCTCCAAACCCACTCCCCTCCTCTTCTAGCCAAGATTAGCATCCCAGAGTCTCCAGTCAGATGCAGACAGATCCACATTCCCAGGACTTCTCTGAGCCCCTGTTCACATCACTGAGGCTTTTCTCCTGTTCATCATGGTCAGCCTGACCCTTTTTGTCTCAGCTGCACATAGGGCTTCCACAATCTCCTCCCCACACAGGGTCTGAGCACTTCTAGCATTTTCTGCTCAACCCCTGGCCTCCCTCACACTACATGAAAGCATTTGGGCCTTCTCAGCATTGGTGGCCTGCTCCAACCACAAAGGACCTCCCTGACCATTCTGTAAGGCTTTGGAGTGTATTCTGGAGCCCTAACCCTTCAAACCCACCTCCTCATGGTGTATCAAAACCCTTATGCGCACTTCTGACCTGACCAGGTCCTTCCTTCTGACCAAAGGAGTCACCACAACCTCTAGGGCCGTCCCTTGTTACTCCCCTACACACACACTCCAAGGCCAGGAGCCTCCTCTAATGCCACCTCCTTCCTCCCCCACTTTCCGTTTGGCCTGGCCTGTGATCTCACCCAACTTCAGATTGACTCTGTACCCCACCCCCCTCACACCACCCGTCTGTCTGGCCCAGGCCTCCCTTGTGCCTCTTGCATCCAGGTCTACCTAGTAGGGCCTTCACTTTCTCTTCAAGTCCCCACTATCAGTGCTCACGTCGTGGACCCCTTTCCCTCATCAGCTGCCAGGGCCCTGGCTGGCAGAAGACCATCTGGCAACAGGCCTCACCTCAGTCACCAGGCCCGCTGACTCCAGGCCTATCACCCCAATTAATCATCAGTTCGCCCTTCCCTGCCCCTCACCTCGGATCTTAGGCCGCTTGCCTTGGCTGTTCAGTTCGGACGGCCTCGACAGAGGTCCGGCCCTTTGGTACCCGCCACTCTCGGGCCTAGGGTCTCATTTCACTCCAATTCGGACTAAGGCCTCTTCCCCCGAGATGCGTCTAGTCCCAGTCCCATTCCGGCTCCTCGGTCCGAGATCACCCCGGCCCTTGCCCCGCCTGAGGCCTCCTCGGCCCTTCGCGCCCGGCCACCCGTCGTTCGGACATGTCCCTCTCTTGGTGGACCTCTCCACCTCTCCGCACTTCGCCGCCGCCGGGACCATCCGAGTGGTCCCCGGCGCTCCCTGCTCCTCGGGCAGCCAGCAGCAGTTTAGCGGCGAGGTCTCGGGTGTCGGTGCGCTCCCCGCAGCCCCGGGCCGTCAGACAGGCCACCGTGCCCGGAGCCTTAGGGCCTTTCCCCCAGCCCCATTCCCTTTCTTTCGACTAGGTTGTTCCAACCTCGCCATCCACTTGGCCTCGGGAGCCGTGCCACCCACGGTGTGTCCAGCAGCCAGCGGAGGCCCCAGGCCGTCAGTCAGTTTGCGTGGCTCCGGGCCTGGCCGCCTTGTCATAGGCCGGGCCTGCCAACCTCGGACCCGGCCCCCAGACAGCTGGCCGTCGCCACCGGTCGGCTCCACATCCGAGACTTCTCGCTCCTGCCCAGCCGAGTGTCAGTTCCGTGCTCGCGGCTTCGGCCGCCAATCCTGCCCTTGTAGCTCGGGCCCTGCCAGCTATGCCCCAGACCGGGCCTTCTGGCCTCGCCCCCAGTTCCCCGCCGGCAAGCCGCGGTACGGGTCCACCTGCTCATTGGGGGCTCAGCCTTTACTCTGTCCAGCTCTGTCAGCCAAGGAATTCATGCTCCGACTCCACAATCCGACTTCCAGTGCCCGGGGCTGGGCCTTGCCCCGGGCCTATCGGCCTCGCCCCCCGCGCCCCCTAGCCGCCGGGCCGCCCCCGCTCGTTGCCAGAGGTAGCCCCTCTCTCCGCGACTTACCCCACACCCCGCTCTCCAGAACCCCCATATGGGCGCTCACCGCCCGCCCGCACAGCTCGAACAGGGCGGGGGGAGCGCTGGGGCCCGAGGCCGAGCTCTTCGCTGGCGCCGCCTCCCGGGACGTGGCCTCCATGGTCGTTGCCGCCGCTACCTCACAGAACCAGCAACTCCGGGCGCGCCAGGCCTCGGGCGCCGCCATCTTGGGGAGGTGCGCGAGCCCGAGAATGACGCCCTCAGACCGCCATCTTGAAAAGGTCAACTGTTAGGACCGCTCCATAAGTGATATGGGTAAAAATAAGAACTGCTCTAAACGAATGTGTCAAGTAAATTAGCATAGCCTTCAAGTGTTTTAGGAAATATTATTTGGATTAATTCTGTACACCCATGTATTTTGGCCTAGAGTGACCAAAAGGATGTTTCTTAGGAAAGCTTTCGAAGGCATAAATACCAGCTCCCCCTGCCTCCTGCAGCTGGCGGATAGTACATACCAATATGAGCGTGTGTTCGAGACTACGCTGACTTTGCCGCACTTCCGGCCAGCCGCCGGATATCCGCCGAGTGACCCTTACAAGTCCTTCTTGGTCCTGAAGTGGAGTTGGTACCCTTGTTGGTTCCTGTGTGAAGCCCCGAACCGTATCCTGACATGGGACTAGAGGACGAACGAAAAATGCTTACCGGATCCGGAGACCCTCAAGGGGTAAGGCTAGGACTAGACTCACGATCCTTATTGCCCCGAGGCCGGAACCTGGCGTGCCGAAGCTCGTTCGGGGCCCGCTCAGTCCTGTTTTCCTCCTGGGGTTTGCGGGGTTGAGAAAGGTGGTTCCCGCTGCCCTTTTTCAGAATTTGTCGAATGACTTTGGATAAAGTAATGACTAGTTTTTCTCTGGGCTGGCTTCCTCCTGTCATGAATGTGATTGATGGTTTAATCGGAACGATAATGATAGACACACTTGTACCAAGATTGTGTGTATATTTTCAGTCGGTCAGGTGTTCTGAGGTCCTGATTTGACGAGCTTGTAGAGCAAACAGACCAACGCTAGTCTAACTCGGTTTAGGTTAGGAATCACTACATGTGGAGGTTGTGGGGACGGAGCCTTATGTCACTTACGTGAAAAAGTGGTTTCAGGAGTTGGGGGTGTAGCTTCGCAGTAAAACGCTTGCCTGACTCTAGGATGCCACAGGGTTTGCCCCTTAGCACTAGAAAAGAAAAAGTGGATCTTTTTCATTTTGGATAGAGATGGCAAAGGACTTGTGTTTTGGGGGACTGCGTAGGAATACGCAATATTATTCTGTGGTGAAAGAGGGAGCTCTTTCCCAGATTGGTGGTAGCATAGTAATACTGCAGGTATGGTGGCGAGCTCCTTTAATCCCGGCACCTGGGGAGGCAGAGGCAGGTAGATAAGGCCTGCCTGGTTTACATAGAGTTCCATGCCAGCCAAGACTACATAGTGAGACCCTGTCTCAATAACAAATATTTGACTACTTTCTATTCCAAGTGCTTTATATGTACTAATACATCTAGCCTGAACGGTATCCCCAGGAGGTAAATATTAGGTACTGCTATTTTTGCCACTTTTACACATGAGGCAGAGAAGTTTGTTATCTTGACTAAAGGTACACAACTAACAAAATGGTGCAGTTAGGAATTGTGCCAAAGTTTTGTGACACTAGATCCAGAACTCTGACCCACAGAAGCCACTAACTTTGCTTCCAGTCTCATTTCCTATCCATTTGTTCTCTGTCCACCTCAGGACAAGCCTTTTGAGGCTCATGGTTTTAGAATTAGTTGGAAACTTGTTTGTTTCCTATTAATAGTTTTCAGAAAGTGGTGGAGCTAGCCTCAGAAAGTTTAGCAGGGTACCACAGACTGCTACTGCAGCAGATGAAAAAAGAAAGCAGATAGCAGCCAGTTTATTAAAGACCCATAATTATTGGCGATTAAATCATTGCTCGAAGCAGTCCATAATTAGACTTATATTTGGATTTGTTTTTCTAAAATGACATTTTTGACACAATTATCAGTGATACAAAAATTACCAGTTCTAGCATTGCTAATAGGGAGTTAGCATAACGGTCTTGTCTAGGATATTGATTTCAGGTTGTTTTTTAAAAAATATTTCATATGCACATATGGGTATTTTATGTGTATGTGCATGTGGAGGTCAGATGACAGCTTCCACCATGTGTGGGTCCTGGGATCAAATTCAGGTCTCTAGGTTTGGCAGCAAGCACCTTTACCCGTGAGCCATCTCCCTGACCTGTTTTAGGGCTCTTTGTTTTGTTTTTTGATGCTGGACATTGAATCCACAGCTTCAAGATTAAAAGCATGTGCATTTTCTTTGTTGTCGCTGGGGTTTTGGTTTTGAGACAGAGTCTCACTGTGTATCCCTGCCTCTGCCTCCCAAGTGCTGGGTAATATGCATTCTTTAAAAAAAATTCTTTTTGCTTTATTTTCATTTTATGTGTATGCCTGTATTTCATGCATGTATGCAAGTGCACCCATGTTGTACAATGCCTGTGGAGGTCATCAGATCCCCTGGAATTGGAGTTACTGACAATTGTTAGCAGCCATGTGGGATGCTGGGATTTTAACCTGGGTCTTCTGCAAGAACAGCCAGTGCTCTTACCCCAGTGGTTAATCCATTTCTCCAGCCCCATAATATGCATTCATAAAAAAGTTTTAAGAAACCTTACTTGGTCGGGCATGGTGGTGCTTGCCTTTAAGTCCCAGCGCTTGGGAGGCAGAGGCAGGTGATCTCTGTGAGTTCAAGGCCAGCTGGTGCTACAGGGAGGCCCTTTCTCAAAAACAAACAAAAAAGAACCTTACTAGAACTTAAATCCTCAGTCCTGAAAGTCTCTGCCCTCCACTTTTTTGCAAGCTGCCTCAAGTTGTTTTGGCATTTTGAAAATAGGATTGTTGAGCCTGTCCTTTTCGTTTCCTATGTGTCTTTTGTTCTTCCCAAATATCGAACGTGCATATTTAGACAGGCAAGTCAGACTGTACTATGCCTCAGATTTAGGACCTGTGCTGATGTTCCAGGGGTACACTAAGGGAAGAAAGGAAACTTAGTTGAAGTTACATAAATTTGAAGTAGATTATATAAGACCTGGTATTTCTAGGCCCCTGGGTGGAGTTGTGTGGACTTTGTTATAGTTATATTAATCTGCAAGCTAAGAAGCAGTGGTCATAACTTTAGTTGACTAAAAAGTTTAAGGTTTGGACTTTTTTTTTTTTTTTTTTCTGGTCTTTTTGAGACAGGGTCTTCCTGTAGCCTCAGCTGGCCTGGAGCTCGCTATGTAGACCAGGCCAACCTTGAACTCACAGAGATCTTCTTGCCTCTCAAGTGCTGGGACTGAAGGCATGTGTCACCATGCCTGGCAGGTTTGGCCATTTTTATATTCCAAATTCATGTTAAGAGTCTAGAAAACAGTTGATTTTCCTCTAAATTTGGTTTTGGATATAAAGACTAAATGTAGCTATTTTTAGCAATACTTAACAAATACCTTTTGTTATTGTTTTGAGATAGTTTCTCATGTAATTTGAACTACTAATCCTCTTGCTTCTACCTTTGAAGTGCTAGGAGTACAGGAGAATAACTACCACACCCGTCTAAACCAAGATAGACGTGTGTGGTAGGCGTTGTGTGTGTGTTTTATATTTTTTTCTCAGGGCCTTGTACATGTTAGGGAAGTACTCTGTCACTGAGCTATATCCTTAGACTGTCAAAATACTTTTTTTTTTACTTAAGTGTATGCATGTATTGCCTTCATGTGTGTAAGTGCACCTGTGTCATGCAATGCCCACGGCGGACAGAAGAGGCTGTTGGATCCCCTGGAACTGGAGTTCTGGACAGTTGTTAGCTGCCATGTGAGTGCTGGGATTCAAACCCAGGTCTTCTGCAAGAACAACCAGTGTTCTTTAACCATTGAGCCATCTCTCCAGCCCGTCATAATACTTTTAAGTTTTTTGTGTTTGTTTGAGGCAGGGTCTCCTTGTAGCTCCAGCTGCCCTGGAATTCACTGTGTAAACCAGCTGGCCTCAATCTCACAGAGATCCACCTGCCTCTGCCTTCTGAGTGCCAGAACTAAAGGCATGCACCACCACACCTGGCTTAAGTTTTGTAGGTCTCATTTGATTATCTGATGGCTTGAATTTATATCAGGAAATATTTAATAATTACTGCTTATTTCTAAATTGGGATTACGTCCTTAAGATTTGATGACTAATCTGACCTTAAAAAATTAAGAAGTTACTTTATAAACTGTAGACTGTCTTGCAGTTCTTACTGATGAACGTGAAGTGGCTGGCATCTGTCTTGAATTATTCCTGGGATTTGCTTAAGATATGATAAGGTGATATACCTGGAGACAACTGCCTTTGAAAGAATTTATGGACTAGGCATAATAGCACACAGTTGTGCTCCCAGTGCTTCAGAGGCTGAGGCAGTACAACAGCGAGTTCAAGGCTCGCTAAAGCTACATAGCAAGTCACTATCTTAAAAATATAAAAGGGGCCAGGTGTGGTGGCCCACACCTTTAGTCCCAGTCTTTGGGAGGCAGAGGCAGGCAGACCTCTTTGAGTTCAAGGCCAGTCTGGCCTCCATAGTGAGTTCTAGGCCAGCTGGGGCTACAGGGAGATCCTGTCTCAAAAAAAAAAGAAAGCCCCAGTGATCCTTCTGTCTCCACCTCCTTCAGTGCTGGGGCTTTCTGGCTGCCAGCCTAGCAGGTTCAATGAGAGACCCTGCCTCAGAGAAACAAGGTAGAAAGTAGTAGAGGACCCCTGAAGCCTTCCTGACCTCCATGCACAATGATGCATGCACTTGCACACGCTCGTGTTTTTATAAAAGTGGGGAGGGGATCTGGGTGTATAGCTATAATTTCAGTACTTAGGAGGCTGAGGCAGGCAGATTGCCACAAATTGAGGCTAGATGGGCTATAGACTTAAGATCTTGTCATAAAAACAAGCAAGGAATAACGGGAAAAAAGGTTCAAAATCTTGGTTTCTTTGGGAAGGAATGAGTGAGGTAAGGTAAGCAAGCTTGATCAAATTAAGGAAGAGTTTGAATAATTTCAGTGAGCTCTGAACTATGGCTGACCCCTTGTTGACTTCTTAGGCTCTGGATGAATTAGGCTAGGGAAAAGTTAAGGTTGGTATGTGAAATTTGAAGTGTTATATTTTTGTTTGTTTTGGGGGGAGTCTTTTTGAGACAGGGTCTCCCTGTAGCCCCAGCTGGCCTGAGCTCACTGTGTAGACCAGACTGGCCTTGAACTCACAGAGATCCACTTGCCTCTGCTTCCCAAGTGCAGGGATTAAAGGCATCAGCCATCATGCCCAGCTGGTTATATGGGTTTTAAATTGACTGATTATACTTTAAAAGTATGCTCCTAGGCAAGGTGCATGTTATCTCTAAAGATTAGCTGGTTCTGGGGAGGCAGGATTTAGTGCTTAGATTTGCAAGGATCCTAAAAATGTCAAAATATCAGAGAAAACAAAATAATAGGATTAGAACAGCTTCCTTTGTAAGTGTGGTATCAATATGATTGGGAAAAATGTTATAAAATTGCTATTGACTTAATTTTCTTTTCCTTATCTAGGAAGAAGAAGAAGAGGAAGAATTAGTGGTAAGAGCTGTCTCAGGTTTGGAACTGTCTCACTAGAAGCAGGAAGTTTGGGCTTCATGAAACACTAAGGGCATTTTAAGGGATCTTTATGTGACACATTGGAGAAAATGAGGGTGTACTAAGCCTAATACCTCCTGTGCAGTTGCATGTTTGGAAGTGTGAGCCTGGAAAGCTTTTCTCTACCAGAGGTCAGATAGCATCTTGAAGGACTGGTGCTCTGTTGGGAGATCTCTGTTATGCAAAGTCGAAGCCCCTTCACACCGGACAGCTCATGCAGCTCGGGTTATGTGCTGCGGGCTCCTTTCATAGCAAGATGTCTTCCTGGCATCTTTCCTGTCTCTCCCTTTGAAGTGGCCACCACAAATGCCATAACATAAACATGGCCTCTGGCTCTAAGCAGACCATGCCTTCCTGTGTGATTTTTCCAGGCGGCCAGCAGTCTAGCAGTGTGGCAGAAATCCACTTCCACATGTAAATAGAATGCCTCACAAAGCATCTAACAGCCAAAGCTTTTACCACTACCCCCATGGTATAAAATATCCTAGCCTTCTCTTAACAGTGGGAGATTGGGTCAGAGACTGGGTCCCAGAGATTGGGTCCCAGAGAGAATAAAGCTGTAAGCACAGACTGAGCCGAGCCTTGAGTCTTGTGTACCGGCGACCTGATTTCCCCCGAGGGCAGCACCTTCCGTTACCAACCCACGGACACCAGCTTTCGCCGTCTCCGTACTCCTTCCCTGCGTGGCTCAGTGGCCAGGAGCCTCACATCCTGAGGAAGGGTACACGGGTGAAATAGAGACGGGATTCCGGCTGGACAATGCTCCAGTAGCAGAGTAAGCTCTCAGCAACAGAGAAGTTGCAACAGCCGCCAGCTGTTGCCAGCTCCAGAGACATGGGGCCGAGCCACCAGGAAAGCCTGCAGGGCACCCGCCGCTCCCGGAGCCGCAGCTTCCCAGAGAAGTCTGCGGATCCACCGTGCCGCTCCCGTGCCGCTCCTGGAGCCGCTGCTTCCCAGAGCAGTCTGCGGATCCACAGGGAGTGAGCGCACCCTGCGCCCAGAGAGAGCGCAGTCTCCCCATAGTGCTCATCTGCTATTTATGGTTTAATAAAGAACTCTAGAAGGCAATTTTCTTAGCTCTCGTTTGTATAGCCTTTCTACCTTTGCAGGTAGGGTGCCTATGCCTAGTTCTTACACAGGAGAATTGAAATTTTAGGTATGTCCTAGTCCCTAAGTGCTGTTTAGATAGTTCACTTGTTTGTACAGTCTTTCTAGCTTTGCAGGTAGGATGCCTATGCCTAGTTCTTAGACAGGAGAATTGAAATTTTAGATATGTCCTGGTCCCTAAATGCCATGTTAACAAGTAAAGCCACTAGTAGATCTGCTTCCAGTTTGCCTCAGTTTCCTTTGGTACCTTGTTTCTCGGATTGGACTGAGACTTTCAGTTCATACTAGCAACCTTGGAAGGCAGGAATGTGAAACCTTTTCCTATTAGCATTGAAAAATTAATGGGAGACTCCATTCTGCCATTTCTGGCTGCAGTGTGAATCAACCTGCTGGCCGCCTACATGGTCATTCAGAGGCAGCCCCTTAATTGGTTGTTATACTGATCAAACATGTATGTGGTGGATGTCTTCTAAAGCTTCCACTTTGGTCTTTTTTCTCTTTCTTTGTCAGGACCCCCTGACAACAGTGAGAGAGCAATGTGAGCAGTTGGAGAAATGTGTAAAGGCCCGGGAACGGCTAGAGCTCTGTGATCAGCGTGTATCTTCCCGATCACAGACAGAAGAGGATTGTACAGAAGAGCTCTTTGACTTCCTACATGCAAGGGACCACTGTGTAAGTCAGTCTGAATTGTGGCCAAGTAACACTTGGTGCTGACAGTCTTTCATGCTCCACGTAGCTATCAGTATCCAGCTACTATGGGCTCTGTAGATGTCTTACTACTGAGCATTTTATATACATAATTGTTCCTAATTCCTAACACATTCACTGGAGATAGGTACCGTTGTCTAATTTTACAGGATAGACTCTGATGAGGAGGAAAACATGATACCCCAAGTTGGTCTTTTTGAGACAGGGTCTCCCTGTAGCCCGAGCTGTCCTGGAACTCACTATGTAGACCAGGCTGGCCTTGAACTCACAGAGATCCGCCTGCCTCTGCCTCCCAAGTACTGGGACTACAGGTGCCCAGCTATTTTTATTTTTTAATTTTATTATTTTATGTGTATGAGTGTATTGCCTGCATGTATGTAAGTGCACCTGTGTTGTGTAGTGCCCATGGAGGTCAGAAGAGGGTGTTTGATCCCTAGAACTGGAGTTATGGACAGTTGTTAGCTGCCATATGGGTGCTGGGAATAAAACCCAGGTCCTCTGCAAGAGCAGTCTGCTCTTAACCACTGAGCCATCTTTTCAAGAAGCTGAATTTTTAAAAAAAAATTTATTTTTATTTTTGTGTGTATGAGTGTATTGTCTGTGTGTATGTAAGTGCACCTGTGTCATGCAATGCCCATGGATGTGAGCGCTGGAATTACAGATGATTGTTAGCCACCATGTTGTGTTGGTACTCTAATCTGGGTCTCCTGCAAGAGCATCCAGTGCTCTTAACCACTGAGCCATCTCTCCAGCCCCCAGTAACTAGGCTTTTTTTTTTTTTTTTTTTGATATGTACTCCTGGCTGGCCTGGAATTCACTGTGTAGCCCAGGCTGGCTTCAAACTCACAGATATCCTCCTGCCTCTGTCTCCTAAGTGCTGGGATTAAAGGTATGTGCTATCAGGGCCAATTGTTTTAGCTGTTCTTTCAGTGCTGGAGATAAAACCCAAGGCTTCGTTAATGCTATGCAAGTGCTCTACCAGCTGAGATACAACCCCCAGCCCTGGATTTTGTGCTTGAATTTTGTTTTGTTTTTTGAGACTGGATGCCAGCTGGTCTGGATCTCATAGAGATCTACCTGCCTCTGTCTCTGGAGTGCTGGGATTAAGGTGTGTGCCACCATGCCGTGCAGATTTTGTACTCTTCTCAGTGTGTGTGTATGTGTGTGTGTTTGTATCTTTTAGTGTGTCTTGTATTATAGTTGTTTATGTACAGAGGTTTTTTCTTTCATTTTTAAGATTTTATTTATTTTTATGTATATGAGTGTTTACCCGCATGTATTTAAGTGCACAATTGTTAGCTATCATATGGATGTTGGGAACTGAACCCAGGTCCTCTGCAAGAGCAGCCAGTGTTCTTTAACAGCTGAGCTATCTCTCCAACCTCAAGAGGTTTTCTTTTAAAGTAAGGTTGAGTCTAATAAAACTGCCATGGGGAGCTCATACCTATAATTCAGTCTGTGGCATTTAGGAGGCTGAGACACAAGGATTGATATGAGTTTGAGGCCAATCTGGACTATAAAGTGAGACCTTGACAACACACACACACACATACTGATAAAGTAGTCAGTGAGACTAAGCACTTGCCTAGAGAAGTCTTGAGTTTAATTACCAGCGTGGGGGAAAAATTGTTACATGTTAGAGAAATGTGGAAAAAATTCTCAGTAGTGTGTGGAAACACTGCTGGTAAAAATATAAATTGGTACAGCCACTACGTAAAATAGTTTGGCAGTTCCTCAAAAGGTTAAGCATAGAGCTAGGTGTGGTCGTGCATCTCTATAGCTCTAGCTCTTCATGAGGCTGAGGCAGGAGGATCACTTGATCCCAGGAATTTGAAGCCAGCCTGATCTTCACAGAGACACCCTGTCTCTTTAAAGGAAAAAAAAAAAAAAAAAAAAAAAGAATTAAGCATAGATTTAACATATGACCACAGTTAATACAGAGGGGCAGTTCCACTTTGTGTGTATATCCAAGAGAAAATTTTTTTGAGCGCAAATAATATAAATTTCTATTAGTTGGGTAGGTGGTGGTTTTCAGTTCTTGGCAAGGGAATTGAAAACAGGTTTGTGTGGTGATAGCTTATTTAGTGACGGCTTATAGGAATTCACAACCAAGTTAGATAAGATTAGAAGATGGAAAAAAATGTGGCATTTTGGACAGATGGATAGAGTCAGGGAACTGAGAGTACCAGGGCCCAAGTGCAGAGAAGGGTAGTCCAGGTCATGAAGGGCCTTGTGAGCCAGGGCATTAAAGCTGCCAAGTGATATTTTCTTTTCCCTGTCTAGGTGGCCCACAAGCTCTTTAACAGCCTGAAGTAGATGTGAAGATTCATTGTCCTCAAGCCTTCATCACCTGAGCATCAGGATGTTTCTTGTGGTTTTGAACATGTCATTTGTTTCTGATGTATATAAGTTCTTGGGAACCTCATGGATTTTGGCAAGTAGCTTCTATGTAATTAGCAGTGATTCCATCTTAATAAAGTCCTGTGATCTGCAGACCAGCTACTGTTCTTCTCCCTACCCCCTCCCACCCCCGTTTGTTTTATTTTATATTTTTTCAGTACTGAAAATTGAGCCCAGGGCCTTGTTCATGCTGGGGAAATGCCTTTCTATTGAGCTACTTCTCTTACCCTTTTATTTTGAAGCAGTCTTGCTAGGTTGCACATGCCAACCCTTGAATTTTTGATCCTCTTGCCTCAGCCTCCTGAGTAGTAGGGATTACAGGCATGTGGCACCAAGCTCAGCTCCTTTAATTTAGCCTTTTTTTGTTTTTCTTTCTCTTTTTTTTCTTTTATGTTGTGCTAGGAATTGAATCCAGGGTCTCGTGCACTCTAGGCAAGAGCTCTGTGACTGAGGTGTATCCATCAGACCTTAGGTTAGAATGTTAATTTGAAACTTTGAGCAGGGTGTGGTGATGCAAGGAGTTCAAAGAGCTGTATACAAATGTGTGTAAGGATAGAAATAAACTTACCCGGCTAGCCTGGAACTCACTTTGAAGATCATGCTGACCTTGAATGCACAAAGATCCCCTGGCCTCTCCTTCCTGAGTCTGGGAAAGTTTCAAATTAATGTTCTAAACTAGGGGTTGAGGATACAGCTCCATAGGACTTTTAAAAAATATGTATCATAGCTGGGCGTGTTGGTGCAGGCCTTTAATCCCAGTGCTTAGGAGGCACAGGCAGGTGAATCTCTGTTGAGTTCAAGGCCAGCCAGGTCTACATAGTGAGTTCCAGCCCAGTTGGGGCATATAGGGAGACCTCTTAAAAAGACCAATTGTCTTAAAAAACAGTGAAAGAATATTTTTCAAATTCATTTTATGAAGCCAGTATTATAGATAACATCAAATAAAAGACATTACAAGAAGAGAAAACGACATGCTAATATCTTTAACACAGATGCAAGAACACATCAATCAATAAAAATATATTAACTGAGATTAATGGCAGGCTTGTAATCCCAGCTACTCAGAAGGCTCAGGTAGGACTGCCTGGGCTATAGAGTGAGTTCAAGGCAAGGGTGGGCATCTTAGGCCCTGTTGTAAAAATAAGTAAACAAAAACTAAAAAGATGCCTGAGTACAGGGCTCAGAAGTGGATACTCTTGTAGCATGTGTGAAGCTCTAGGTTCCCTAATACCACATGTAAAAATGTTTTTTTAATTTTTTTTTTTTTGAGATAGGGTTTTCCTGTAGCCCCAGCTGGCCTGGAATTCACTATGTAGACCAGGCTGGCCTGAATCTTATAGAGATCCACCTGCCTCTGCTTCCTGAGTGCTGGGATTAAAGGCATGTACCACTACATCTGACCATAAATTTTTTTTTATTATTTTTTATCCAAAATGTGTTTATTGGGGTTGATTTCTCACTCATCTTGATTCAGGATACTTTTAGTGCTGCTTCTTCCTGAAGGAACATCCTTCTGTAAGCCGTGCTTTTCCACCTGTATGCTGACAGAGGCCAGTGGCACAGCTAACACACAAGACTATTGTTTGTGCATGGCTAAAGACTGGTGATTCTGTAAGCATCCTGGGTATTTCACATCCATGAAGTAGGAATTGGGGCTCTGCACCAGGTGCTTCTTGTGTTTCCTCTTCCGGAGAGGGATGAAGGAGATCGTTTGAAAGAGGCGTGTTCTCGTAGGGAGGTCATCACTGCTGTTGAAAAGCTTTATTTTTATTTTATGTATATGAGTGTTTTGCCTGCATGTATGTAGGTGTATCATATGTGTGTAATGCACATGGGGGCCAGAAGAGGGCATGAGATCCCCTGAAACTGGAGGTATAGATGGTTGTTAGCTGCTATGTGGATGTTGGGAATTGAACTCAGGTCTTCTGCAAGAACCACCAGTGCTCTTAACTGATGAGTCATCTCTCCAACTCCCATATAAGTTTAAATATATATGTGTATGTGTGTGTGTGTGTGTGTGTGTGTGTGTGTGTGTTTACAGGAATGCAAAGTTGGTTCATTAACAGGATAAAAATGTGATTATTTCAGTAGGTGCAATAAAATCATTGGGGGGGGGTGCTGGAGAAATGGCTTAGAGGGATAAGAGCACATACTAGTGCCCTTGCAGAGGACCCAAGTTGTGTTCCCAGCACCCACATCAGTGACTCACAGCTGCCTGTAACTTCAGTTGTAGAGGATCTGATGCCCTCTTCTGGACTCTGCAGACACCTATACTCATGTGCACAGACACACATATACACATAAATAAAAGAAAAACATTTGAAGCTGGGTGTAGTGGTGCATGCCTTTAATCCCAGCACACTAGAGGCAAAGGTAGGTAGATCTCTGAGATTGACGCCACCCTGGCCTACAGATCAAGTTCCAGGCCACCTGGGGTTATAAGGAGACCCTGTCTCAAACAAAATCTCACAAAACAAAAAGCATTTGGAGAAAATCAACACTCCATGATTTTTAAGAATCTCAGAAGGACACCTCAGCCTAGTAAAGGACATCATTGAACACACACACTTCAGCTAATATCACATATAAAGTAAAACACTGACTGCTTTCTTCCTAAGAAGGAAACAAGACAAGGGTATCTACTACCCTACTTGGATTCAACAGTGAAGTCCTAGCCAGTAAAATAAATGAAAACAAAAAACGAAACCCCACCAAAACAACAAACAGATGAAAGGTAAGTGTCTTTGCTTACAAAGGACATGATCATTTACATTTAAAAAATCTGGCCAGGTGTGGTGGTGCACGCCTTTAATCCCAGCACTCGGGAGGCAGAGGCAGGTGGATCTCTGAGTTCAAGGACAGCCTGGTCCACATAGTTCCAGGACATCTGGGGCTACAGGGAGACCCTGTCTCAAAAAGACCAAAACCAAAAAAAATTCTGAAGATAATTTTAGTCAAATCTAGCAAGGTCTCTGGATAAAAGATCACACAAAATTATTCTTTCTTAAAAGGATTTGTTTAAAAAATTTTTAATTATTCACTTTTATTATATGTGTATGAGTGTACTGCCTGCATGTATATAAGTGCACCCGTGTCATGCAATGTCTGCAGAGGACAGAAGAGGGTATTCAATCCCCTAGAACTGGAGTTATGGATGGTTGTCAACTGCCATGTGGGTGCTGGGATTCCAACCCGGGTCTTCTGCAAGAGCAGCCAGTGCTTTTAACTACTGAACCATCTCTCCAGCCCCAAAGGATTTGTTTATGTGTATGAGTTTTTGTCTTGCATATGTGTAATTATGCCCATAGTTATGCAATGCCCTTAAAAGCCAGAAGAGGGTATCACATCTCCTGGAACTGGAGTTTCAGACATTTGTTAGCTATCATGTGGGTGCTGGGAATTGAATCTTCTACAACAGTAGCCAATGCGCTTAACTGCTGAGCCATCTCTTCAGCCTCACAGAATTCTTAAAAAAAAATTTTTTTTTGAGACAGACTCACTATGTAGCCCTAGGTAGCCTGGAACTCCATATGTAGACCAAGCTGGAACTCACAGAAATCCACTTGCCTCTGCGTCCTGAGTGCTGGGAGTAAAGGTGTGTGATACCACATCTGACTGTTTTTGTTTTTTTCTTGAGATAAGGTCTTGCTAAGTTGTCCAAGCTGGCCTCAAACACAATCCTCCTGCCTTAGCCTATTGAATGCTGTGATTAGAGGTATGATCCACCATATCTGACTCATCCATTGTACCAGAATTCTTTTGAAAAATGAACAAAGTGGGGCTAGGTAGATGACTCAGTAGTTAAGAGCACTTGGTGTATAGGCATGAGGACTTGAATTAAAATCTCAAACCCAGGGACTGGAGAGACTGCTCAGCAGTTAAGGGTATTTGCTGCTCTTGCAGAGGACCTGGGTTTGGTTCCCAGCTCCCACATGTAGGCTAACCAGCATTCATAGCTCCAGGGGATCTTTTACCCTATTCTGACCTCCTCAGGCATTGCATGACACAGGTGCACCTAATGTACATGCAGGCAATACATATAAAATAAAAAAATAAAATATTTTTACCCAAATATGCATACCCAAATGAAAATGCACACCTCTAACCCCAGAACTGGGGTAGGGGTGTGGAAACAGGATTGCTGGCCACCAGCCTACCTCCAGTTTAAGTGAAAAACAGTAATTGAGCGGGGACACCCGATGTCATCCTCTAGCCTGTGGGATGTACATGGGTGTGTGCATACACCACACACACACACATTAAAAAAATTAAGAAATGATGCCAATCCAATACCAATGGTCCCTAAATTGCCCATACTCCTGTGAATAAACCAAATTAAACTCATTGGCTTAGGAAGCCAGAGTTATGTGGGATTGTTACTTTGATCTGTAGTTGGTGCCCTATCTGTAGTGAAGAGATGCTTATTTTATCTTGCCAGGAAAAGTCAGAACACAGCTCCTGTCCAATGTAATTTTTTTGATATAATGAATGTGAAACAGAAGATGTACAGAGTTCAGTGAACCAAGGCTTTATACATAAGCACTATATGTACAAAAGATTCATTCCAGCTGGGCATGGTCGTGGCACATGCCTGTAGTCCCAGCACTCGGGGGCAGAGGCAGGCAGATCCCTGTGAGTTCAAAACCAGCCTGGTCTATATAGTGAGTTCCAGGACAGCTGGGGCTACAGGGAGACCCTGTCTCAAAAAAAAAAAAAAAAAAAAAAATTCATTCCAAGTACAGGATAAGTCAGTGAGTTTTAATGTAACAGGTTATTTAAGGTTCTTGATACAGTATCCACTAACACAGGCATTAAACTTTAGGGGAAGTGTTATTTTTCAAGTATTTATGTAATATCAATTAGAAATTTTAGTTATATTAATAGCTATGAAAGCTATTAAAGAGGCAGGCATAGTGGCACCTGCCTTTGATCCCAGCACTCAGGAGGTGAGGCAAGCAGATCACTGTGAGATCAAGGCTAGCCTGGTCTACTTAGTGAATTCCAGAACATCTGGGGCTACAGGAAAATCTTGTCTCAAAAATACCCAAAAAGCCAGGCGGGCACACCTTTAATCCCAGCACTCAGGAGGCAGAGGCAGGCGGATCTCTGTGAGTTCAAGGCCAGCCTGGTCTACATAGTTCCAGGATAGCTGGGGCTACAGGGAGACCCTGTCTCAAGAAGACAAAACAAACAAACAAACAAAAACCCAAAAAAAACAATGGGCTGGAGAGATGGCTTCAGTGGTTAAGAGCACTGACTGCACTTTCAGAGGACCCAAGTTCGAGTCCCATGTGGGCTAACAACCATCTAAAACTCCAGTTCTTGGGATCTGATACCCTTTTCTGACCTCTGCAGGCATTGCACAACACAGGCACACTTACATGCAGGCAATACATTCATACACATAAAAATAAAATATTTTAAGAAAAAATAAAAATACCAAAAAACAAAAAAGAAAACTTTAAAAATACTTCTCTTTCTTTACATACTTTAATTAGAACATCTCTCAACAGACTGAAGAAGCAGATGGGTAATCTATCCTCTATTAACCCATACAGTAACTTAGCAAACACCAAAATTTTTAGATTTTTTTTTAAAGATGGGGGTCTCACTATGTAGTCCCAGCTGACCTGGAACTTGTTATGTAGACCATCTAGTCTTGAATTCACAAAGATCTACCTGCCTCTGCTCTCTGAGTACTAGGATTAAAGGTGAGTGCCACTACACCCGTCCTTCTATTTTAAAGTGTGCACACGTGTGTGTATCAAGTGTTTGCTTCGAAACATATACTAAAAATGGAATGATACAGGGAAACAGGTTAGCATGGACCCTGTACAAGGATGGCATGCAAATTTGAGCGGTCCACATTAAAAAGAGACAGATCCTGAGACCAAAATGTTTGAGAACCACTCATCCAGTCCAGCCCTTCCTTTTTTGCTTTTCCATTTAAGTAAAAAAACTTAAATTTATTGTATGTATGTACATGTGTGGTATGACACACGTGTTGAGGTCGGAGAACAACTTGTGGGAGTCAATTTTCTCCTTCCACTATGTGGATTATGGGGATCAAATTCAGGTCATTAAGCCTAGCAGCTAGTGCCTTTACCTGCTAAGCCATCTTGCCAGCCCCTGCTTTTCTATTTTGTTGGTGGGTAAACTGAGGCAGGGCTGGGATGAGAAAGAGGCCCTTTCCCAGTAGGTAGTGGCTGTGAGCATGACACATTTGGTTTAAGACTAAGAAAAGGTGTGTCTGGAACACAGTATATTTAATCTCCTCAGAAAATCCATACCTTGGACTGTAGAGATAGCTCAGCATTTAAGAACACTGACTCTTCTTGCAGTAAGACGTGGGTTCAAATCCCAACACCCACATGGCAGCTAACAACTGTAACTCCAGTTCTGACAGCCTCTTCTGTCCTCTGTGGGCATTGCACAACACGGGTGCACTTACATACATGCAGACAATACACTCATATAATAAAATATTAAAAAAAGAATTCCCTTTAAAAAAAAAGAAAATTCACATCTTAATATTTATCAATTTTTAAATGCCTTTATATATGTAGTGCTAGATGCTACATATAGTTTAAAAAAACACATAATAGGGCTGGAGAGATGGCTCAGCGGTTAAGAGCACTGACTGCTCTTGCAGAGGACCCGGGTTTGAGTCCCAGCACCCACATGGTGGCTACGAACCGTCCTTAACTCCAATTCCAGGGGGAATCCAGGCCAGGAACTTCTGACCTCCGAGGCATTGTACAACACGGGTGCACTCACATACGTGCAAGCAATACACTCATACACATAAAAAATAATAAATAGGCCTGGTGTGGTGGTGCATGCCTTTAGTCCCAGCACTTGGGAGGCAGAGGCAGGCGGATATTTGTGAGTTCAAGGCCAGCCTGGTCTACATAGTGAGTTCAGGTCAGCTGGGGCTACAGGGAGACCCTGTCTCAAAAAGACCAAAAAAAATTTTTTTTAAAAACCACATAAACAAAATCCTTGTTCTTTTTAATTCTTTTTAATTAGTTTTTTTGATTATTTTTATGTGTATGAGTGCTTTGCCTGCATGCATGTAAAGGCACCCATGTTGTGCAATGCCTTTGGAAGCCTGAAGAGGGTGTTGGATCCCCTGGAACTTGAGTTTCAAATGGTTGTTAGACATCATTTGGGTGCTGGGTCCTTGTCCTCTGTAGGAGTAGTCAGTGCTCTTGCCCTCTTGTTCCTTTCTTAGGTTTATTACATTTTATTTGTGTTTGTGTGTTTGTGTGTGTGTGTGTGTAGGTTAAGTGAAGGTCAGAAGACAACTTTGGGAGTTGATTCTCCTCTCCCACCACCAACTAAATCTTACATTCCTTTTTTTTTTTTTTTTTTTGGTCTTTTTTTGAGACAGGGTCTCCCTGTAGCCCCAGCTGTCCTGGAACTCACTATGTAGACCAGGCTGGCCTTAAACTCACAGAGATCTGCCTGCCTCTGCCTCCCAAGTGCTGGGACTAAAGGCATGCACCACCACACCCAGCAACATAAAATTTTTTTTTTTTTAAAAAAGAATGTAAGATTTAGCCAGGCGTGGTAGCGCATGCCTTTAATCCCAGCACTCAGGAGGTAGAGGTAGGTGGATTTCTGTGAGTTCAAGGCCAGTCTGGTCTACATAGTGAGTTCCAGGCCAGGCCTATACAGGGAGACCCTGTCTCAATATGACCAAAATTTTTTATTATTATTACTTCTGAATGGCCCCCACCTCTTTTTTAAAAAAGATAATTTATTGAGAATTTCATACGTGCATATAAGGTGCTTTGATCAAATCTATGCCCATTCCCTCCCCTCCAACTCCTCCCATATCACCCCATCACTTTTTTCTGATAACTTCATATACTCTTTCTTCTTTGACTGATTTATTTATTTTTATGGGGCTTTTGGCTACTCTAACATTCCTCCCTCTGAAAAGGTATTCCTAAAATATTTTTTTTTCCCAAATACTTTTGACATTTTTGGCCTTTGGAATGGAGTATGTTGCTAAGAGGCCCAAGGACATTGTGACCTTTAGCCAAGAAACTGGCTACTTTTCTTTGGGGTCTTTTTACCCTAACTGCCTATGATGGAATCAAACCAAGTCCCCCCAGATTGAAAGAAGAATATTCTGGAAAGCTGTACAAGGAAGTAAGATGTAAAATCTAACTGCTGAGAAAAAGCTGACCTTTTCATGCTCTGTGCTCAAGCTGAAAATTACCCGAAATTTCCCCCTCCCACTGCTGCCGGCCCCCTCCCACTGCTGCCGGTTTTGGTTTGTGGTTTTTGCCTTTAAAAGAAGCCTGTAAGCTGAGCTCTGGGCTGCTTCTCTCTCTCCCTCTCTCTCTCTCTCTCTCTCTCTCTCTCTCTCGTGAGGCAGGAGCCCATCTGCACAAACGATTAAATCCTCTTACTTATTGCATCTCCTGGTCTGAGGACTGAGTTATTGGGATGCGACCTTCCGTGGACGTTGGGTACCCCAGACCGGGGGTCTAACACCTAGCCAATTGCTACCTTCTATTCTTATCACACCATCCTCTGAAGAGGTTACCCAACTTGTAGATAGGGAATCTGGACGCAGACCGCTCTGGCATCTTCCATGCTGAACAGGGACGCCGGGTGAGGCAATTGGGGTACCCCTTCAGTGGGTCTATCTAAAAGACTCCCAAATTGTGTAACTCTTTGTGTGTGTGTGTGTGTGTGTGTAGGAGAATTTATTTTTATTTTATATGTAAGTATATTGCCTGCATGTGTGTAAGTGCACCTGTGTTGTACAGTGCCCAAGGGGGGTCAGAAGAGGGTGTTGGATCCCCTGGAACTGGAGCTATAGATGGTTGTTGACCACCATGTGGGTGCTGGGAACTGAACCAAATCCTCTGCAAGAGCAGCCAGTGTGCTAAACTGCTGAGCCATCTCTCCAACCCCATTACATTTTAATGAAAGGAGACATGTCCTGAAAAATTCTCCAAAATTTAAAAATAGGCAAATAGCCTGGCTTGGTGGCACATACTTTTAATCCTAGAACTCAGGAGGCAGAGGCAGGCAGATCTCTGTGAGTTCAAGGCCAACCTGGTCTACATGGTGGGTTCAGTTCCCAGCACCCACATGGAGGCTCACAACCATTGGTAACTCCAGTTCCAGGGGATCTGATACTGTCTTCTGATCCCCTCAGGCATTGTGTGGCATGGCTACACTTACATTTATGCAGGCAAAACATTCATACACATAAAAATAAATAAAAATGTTTTAAAAGTCCTACTATAGGGGCTAGAGAGATGGCTCAGCAGTTATGAGTACTGACTGCTCTCACAGAGGACCAAGGTTCATGGCCCCTAACAACTGTCCATAACTCCAATTCTAGAGATTCTGACACCTCATCTCTGCAGGCACTGTACAACGTGGGTGTATTTACATATATGCAGGCAATACACTCATGTACAAAAGATAAAAATAATAGGATATTAAAAAAATAAGTCTAGCTGGGCGTGTTGGTGCACGCCTTTAATCCCAGCACTTGGGAGGTAAAGGCAGGCAGATCTCTGCGTTCAAGGCCAGCCTGGTCTACATAGTGAGTTCCAGGACAGCTGGGGCTACAGGGAGACCCTGTCTCAAAAAAGACAAAAAAAAAAAGGTCTTACTATATTCCTAGTACCCTGGTCATTTAAGATAATGTCATATGTTTATGTCTGTATGAGAGTTATATTTAAAATTTTTCTGTGTGTGGTATATGTGTGTATATGCTCATGTGTGTTTGTGTGTGTGTAGGCCAGAGGTCAATGTCAGGTGTCATTCACTTTCCACTGTGAGAAAGACAGGGTCTCACTGAACCTTGAGCTACTAGGCTGGTTTGCCAGCATGTTCCAGGAAATCTGCCCGACATTTTTTTAAACCTTTTAAAAATTATAACCTGAGGGCTGGGCATGGTGGCACATGCCTTTAATTCCAACACTTGGGAGTCAGGAGCAGGCGGATCTCTATGAGATCGAGGCTAGCCTGGTCTGCATAGCAAGTTCCGGGCCAGCTGAGGCTACAGGGAAACTGTCTCAATAAGACAAAAATAAATAAATAAATAAAAACCTGAATGTGGTGGTACACACCCCTAATCCCAGCACTTGGAAGGCAGAGGTGGGTGGGTATCTGTGAATTCCAGGCTAGCCAGGGCTATACAGTGAGACCCTGTCTCAAAACCAAACATTCAAATAACCCCTCCAAGAAAATCCCTAAAAAAAAAAAAA
>NW_008333791.1:769251-778594 GCF_000622305.1 Nannospalax galili
TATAATTTCTTCCTGGGATCTCTGGCGGGCGGGCTTTGCACTTGATATATGGAAGCGAGCGGAACCCTGGGAGATCGTCTAGTTGTAACTCCCTTTCCTTTTGCTGCGGTTGTCCTCAGTAGCGCGCACCCCCTCCCCGGAACCCGCGGGCGTGCAGCTGCGGTTCCGGTCGGAGTTGCTCCTCTGCACACATCGACATGGCTGCGCCCATAGCAAGGGGTGTTCGGGAGCTGCTGAAGGTTGTGGACTTTGCGCAGGTCCCACGGAGACATCGATATAAGAAGAAGTGGGTAAGGTCTAGCCGGGAACGCCAGAGGGAAGCATCCAGTCCTAGCGCTTTCTTCCTCTCTCTCTGGCGGTCCGACGCCCACACCTCACATCTGCGGCGTCACCCCCTCCCTCTGCCGGCTCCTTTATTCATCACAAGCCATTGTAAGCAGACTTCTGACTCCTCCCCTCTGTGTTAAGTCATCACCTGTGCACGCATTCTTTCGGTGACGTCACCGCTTCATGTTCCTTTTTCTTGCTTACCTTTCCCTTATTCCCAATCCTTTTCCTTTTCTTTTTCTCTCCTTCCCCCCCTTTCCCTATCCCTCCTGCCTCATGACCTCTTCTCCTTTCCTCCTTGAACTTAAAGACACAACAACCTCATCCCTGGGAACGGGTCATAGTGACTTCCTCTTTCCTCCTGGGTCTCCATCGTCCTGCAGGGAAGGATTCAACCCTGTCCTCACTCTTGAGCTGCCTTTGGCGCCCAGGAAAGATTTCAGCAACCACCCTGCCGGTACTGCCGGCCTTTCCCCAAATGCAGGCAAAAAGTTCACTAATCCCTCTCACTCTAGAGAACCTTTCCCCTGCCCCACGGTTATGTCTCCCTGCTTACCCCGTCAGATTCCCTCCGTACCCCCTCAGCCCCCACCAACCCCTTCCCCAGCCGCTCAGAGAAGATGTTTTTTTGAACCCCTTTCCCCACTCCTAGGAAGGCTGTACTGCCAAGAGCCCCCTGGTTCACCCCATCCCAGCCCTTGTTTTGACCAATTCAGCCTTCAGGGGTCACCCTCTCTTCCTCAGCGGAACCTTTGTTGCAACTTAATCAGTTCCCCAACACCTCAGCGTCCATGCCCTCCAAGCCCTTGCCTTGACCATCACACTTTCCTTTCTTACTGTAGTCCAGTGACCTCTCTTCTCCTCATTCATCAACCCCCAGGAACCGGACCGGTAACCTCCCCTCAACCCACTCATATGCCCTTGGAAACTGGCCCCATGATTTCAACTCCCTGCACACAGGGGTCCCAGGGAAATTACTCCATGATTTCACCTCTTCTTACCCATAGGGCCCTGAGAACTGGCCTCGCAATCTCTCCTCCCCTTGCTCACCGACCTGTGGAAATGAGATCTATAGGCGCCACATCCCACTCTCATAGAGTTTTGGAAACCCGGCCAATGGCCTCCCCACTGTTTTCTCACTGGTCCTCAGGGAGAAGTTACAATGATCCTCCTCTTTGTTCAGCAGCTTCTCCACCTGCTGGCAGCCTTTATCATGAACACTCTTGTGACCCTAAACCACAGCTTGATATACCTCTTGGGAAAAACAGTTATGGACCACCACTTTCTTCTCAGACAGGCATGTCTGGCTTTCCCTTCTCACCCCAAGAGGGCTGTTTTCCTTATATCCATCTTTGTTCAGAGACCCTGAGGAGCCCTTACTGTGTCTTCAGCCCACCTCCTGAGAGTGCTGGTTCTCCTGGCTCATCCCAGCCTGAGGCTCCCAGGAAGCCTTGCATTGAGTCCATTCTCTCCTGGGAGACTGGGAGGAACTCTTACCTTTTGCTAACCCCAAGCACCATGATTTCTGGTCCTCCTTGTCCCACAGAACCACCTCTTTCTCAGAGTCCTCATCCTGCCATGTATTTCCCACCATCCTTGGGCAACCAGTTTATAGCTCCACCCCAATCACCCAGAAGCTATAATGAACCTCTTCCCTCTACCCCAGTTCCCCCTCAAGTGAAGTCCCCCAAATCAGAGTTCAGATGCATTCCTCACAGGTGTTGCTCCCTAGTCAACACTGCCCAGCACACTCCTGTTGACCAGTCCAAGTCTGATAAGGCCACCACATCTCCTCTGCCTCTCTCCCGCTCCTTCAGCCTCTCTGGTCCTTCTCTTATGGAGCCAGCCATAACAACTGCTTCAAATTCTTACCTTAAAGAACATCCTTCAGGGACTACCTTACCTCCCGTGGACCCTGGAATCATCAAAATTGATGTCCCTGCTTCTTGTTCCCATTGCCTGCCTTCTAATCATCTCTCACCCAGTAGTTATCCCAAGAGTGGACCTCCTGTGGTGTCCCCTTGCAATATCCATACGTATTCTGTGATTCCCTCTATCTCTCATCCATGCCCACATTCTGGTTCCCTCAATCCCTCTACAGGTCCCCCTCAGTGTAATAACCAACTTTTGTTTCCCCGCTCTGGCACCTGTAGTGCTCCCAGGGGCCCACCACCACCACCCCATTCCAAGTCTGTGGTGCCTCCTTGTTCTACCCACATCTATTCTTTTATCCCTCTGAGAACACCCTTTGACCCCCGATGTTTACCTGTTGTCCCTCGAGTTCGACTCTGCCCCAATACTATTCCCTGTGGCCTTCATACATACTCTGTGGCCCCTCCAGGCCCACTCAAAGAGCCCCCTAAGATTCCCTACAGCTGTCCTTTGCCTTTATCCAAAAACCCTGCCTGTAGCACTAATCTCAGCTGTAGTTCAACCATTATTATTAGTGAATGCCAGAGTAGTGAGAGCCTGAGTCAAGGCAAAAGTCAGAGCCAGAACAAGAATTCCCATCATAGCAAAAGTCGGAGCCAGAGCAGGAGCAAGAGTCCCCATCGGAGTGGATGTCAGAGCCATAGCAAGAGTCCCCATCACAGCAGAAGTCGGAGCCGGAGTAGTAGTCCTCACCAAAGGAAAATTCAGGGCCAAAGTCGGAGCACCAAGTTTAGTACTAATGATGAGCAGAGTGAAAGATTTCACCATGGCAGAAGTCGGAAGCAGAGCAAGAGCCCTCACAGTGGTAGAAGTTAGGGCCGCAGCACAAGTCCCCACCATGGTAAAAGTCACATTTGGAGCAACAGGCCCCTATGACAAGAAGAAATGAGGACCAGAACACAAGTTCTGACCAGAACAAAACCCAGGCCAGAGAAAAAGTTACAGTGACAAGACTGCCAGCAATAGCATCTTAGTTGTCACAACCAGGACCGACTTGTGGACTCATCTGAAGTCTTCATTTCTTTTTTTTTTTTTTAATCTAAACATTCTTCAGATTTGATTCATGTCTCTCGCTACTATCCCCATAGCAGTCATCTTAGAAGTTTCTGCTTTAATTCATACCTTAAGGTTTATGAGCTGTCTTTATTCTGCCCTCCTGGGGCCTGGGAACTCTTCCAAAACAACTCTCAGCTTTATGATCCTGTGCATTATGGTGCTAGTCATTGCATGATTGTAGGTAAGTGCTTCATCTTTCCATCGAATGTGAAAGGCATTTTTTGTACACTACTAAGCTCTACTGCTATAGAGCTCACATACTCTAGTAGACATTAACAAGTTTTGGGAAATGACTACAAAGAGGAAAAGTGTCTCATTTTTTAAGCCCAAAGCTTTCCCAGGACCTTCATAGTTTCTTTAAGAGTTCTCCCTTGAGCTTCACTTCTCTTAAAATTCCTCAGGCTCTAAGTCTCCTGCCCCCCTTTCAGTGTTGGGTATAAAATCCAGGGTGTTGCACACGCTAGGCAGCATTGTGACACTGCGGTACACCTAACCCTAGCCTCCCTCCCTAATTTTTTGGTTTTTGAGATCCTGGAACTCATAGACCAGGCTGGCCTTGAACTCACAGAGATCTATGCCTGCTTCTGCCTCCCAAGTGCGCCACCATGCCTGGCCTGAGATTCTCAGTTTTTATTGGTTTATTTTGCATTTTTCCTTTTTTATTAAATTTTAAAATATTTTATTTGTTATTTTTATTTTATGTGTATGAGCATATTGTCTGAATGTATGTAAGTGCACCTGTGTAGTGCAATGCCCACAGAGGGCACCTGATCCCTGGAACTGGAGTTACAGGTTGTTGTTAGCCTCCATGTGGGTGCTGGGAACTGAACCTGGGTTCGCTGCAAGAGCAGCCAGTGCTCTTAACCACTGAATCATCTCTCCAACCCCTCTTTTTATTGGATTTTTGAGAATTTCACACAATATATTTTTATCATATTTAAATTACCCTCTATCTCCTCATATGTATACGTGTGTGTGTGTGTGTGTGTGTGTGTGTGTGTGCGCGCGCCTATAGAGTCAGATTTGTGTCCCTAAATGTCCTTCAGTGTGGATCCATCCCCTGGAGTCTGGTTAACCTACCAAGAATCACACCCTTGAAAGAGACTGACTCTCCCCTTCCCAGTACCCATCAGTTTTCAGCGGTTCCTCGGGTAGGGTTGGGGTTTCTTACCCACTTCTCCATGACTATGCTGAGATTTGGCCTGGCTTGAACTAACATGGGACTTGTTCATGCTGTCACCATTGCTGTGAGTATGTATGAGTAACATCCCAGGTGTCTGGAAAACTGTTTCCTTGTGGTCATCCACCACCTCTGGCTTTTACAATCTTTCCACCACCTCTTCCACAATGATCCCTGAGCCTTTGGAGATAGAAGTTTGATATAGTTGTTCAATTCAGGGATAATCACTCTGTAGTCTCTTATTCTCTGTATGTTGGCCACTTGTCTCTGCTTTTTGTTTGTTTGTTTTGAGATAGTGTCTCATGTATTCCAGGCTAGCTTTGAGCTCCATATAGCCAAGGATGCCCTTGGACTTCTGGTCCTGAAGATGCTTTCATCTTCTGAATGCTAGGATTACAAGAGACTGTTTAAAAATATCACATTTATGCTGGGCGTGGTGGCACATGCCTCTAATCCCAGCACTCAGGAGGCAGAGGCAGGCGGATCTTTGTGAGTTCGAGGCCAGCCTGGTCTCCATAGTGAATCCAGGCCAGCTAGGGCTACAGGGAGACCCTGTCTCAAAAACACTAAAAAAAAAAAAAAAGTACATTTATTAATTTATTTCTGTGTATGCGTGTGAAGGTCAGGACAATTTGTAGTTCAAGCTCATGTTGTCAGGCTTGGTGGCAAAGAGCCTTTACCCACTGAGCCATCTTGCTAGCTCTTCAGGAGACTCTTGATGTATAATATAGCCTGATCTCAAACTTGCTTTGTTGCTCCAGGCTGGCTTTGAACTCTTGATCCTCCTGTCTCAGCCTGCTGAGTGTTGGGATTACAAGTGTGTATCACTTTCTCCTTCTTGATGACCCCTACACAGTTACTATCAAAGGCATAGTGTCCCTTCACAATCCTTTGATGGGAAGGCTATCTCTTCACTATTTTTCTCTCCCACATTCTTCTGTGGTAGACAAGAGGCAGGATACAAAGTCAGGAGAGGGCACCACGTGGATTTGAAATTGTCCCTGGACTCTGAAGTATTGGTAGAGTCAGACAGTAAGATAAAGGCATGACTGGAAAGATTAATAAGTTTTCTTTTTCTCTTTTAGGCTACCACAGAACCCAAATTCCCTGCTAGTCGACTGGCTCTGCAGAATTTTGACATGACCTACAGTGTACAGTTTGGGGATCTTTGGCCATCAATTCGTGTTAGTCTTCTCTCAGAGCAGAAGTATGGTGCATTGGTCAATAATTTTGGGGCTTGGGATAATGTGAGTACTAATCTGGAGCAGCTAAGTGCCAGGGACTTTGTGAATGAAGCCATCTCTCGCTGGGAACTGGAGCCGAAGAATGACCTTTCTTCAACTCCATCCCCAGGCTGCAGTCCAAACCTTCGATGCTTCACTTTTTCCAGAGGGGATATCAGCCGTTTCCCTCCTGCCAGGTAGGATCTGAAGCTATGGGGGTTATCCTGAGTGACTGCCAGAGTAGACATGAAGAGACCTAGCTCCTGTCCTCTGTAATATAAATTATGGTATTGCTAATATTTCTGGTGTGCTTATGCTAGGTGATTGTCTAAGTGCTGTGCATGTGTTGTCTTTTTGTTTTGTCAATACCCCGATGAAAGAGATAGTATTGACTCTTTTTTATATTTGAAGAGAAACTAAGATGCAAAAAAGGTTAAGGAGCTTTCTTGCTTTTGATTCTTCAGAGAATAAGTGGCATAGTTGGTATTTAGACCCAGGGAGTCTGAACCCCAGAACTTGTTCTTAGAACTTGTTCTCACTGCCTTCTGTAGAAAACATCTACCTCTCACATTAGCTCTCTTCATCTTTTCCAGTGAAAATGTGTATCATGTTTTATTCACAGCTGTTCCTTACCCCCACACCCCTGTTTTGCCCTGTCAGACACATGTGAAAGTAGGACAAGAGGAGGTGGACTTTGGTAGGAAATAGGGTTTGCCTAAGAGTACAAGTTAGTAGCAAACCTGAAAAAGAAAGAACTTTCAGTTTCTTGATGAAGTGCTTTTATAATATATAAAGTTCAGTGAGAAAAAAAACTACAGAATCAAGTGCTAAATTGTACTTTAGACCTTGAGAAAAGAAAGCTGAATATGGTGGTACAACCCTGTAATACCCCAAAGGTAGGGGGATGGTGAGGTAGAGACTAGATTGGGCTGCAAAGCAAGACACTGGCAATAACTAGCAACTAACTAGCTAGCTAGCTAACTAACTAACTAACTAACTAACGAAGCTGGTCATGGTGACACACACCTGCAATTCTAGTAGTTAGGAGGAGAGAAGGTAGGAGGATCAGAGGAGCTCAAGGCCATCATCACCCAAAATAAAAACAAAAAATCTGGACTGGAGAGATGGCTTAGCAGTTAAGAGTACTGGCTGCTTTTGCAGAGGACCTGAGTTCAGTTCCTAGCATCCATATGGCAGCTAATAGCATCTGTAACTCAGTTCCAGAGGACCCAATTCCATCTTCTGGCTTCCTTAGGCATTACATGCAGGAGGTGCACTTACATACATACAGGCAAAAATATTCATACTCATAAAATAAAAATTAAAAAAATAATTTTAAAGGCTGGGCATGCCTTTAATCCCAGGATTTAGGAGGCAGAGACAGGTGGATTGGCTCTCTGTGAATTCAAGGCCAGCCTGGTCTGCATAGTGAATTCCAGGCCAACTGGGCTACAGGGAGACCCTGTCTCAAAAAGACAAAAAAAAAAAAAAACAACTCTGTCTATAATAAAAAATTTACTTACTTAAAAAATTTTTTTTCTATGCTGAGGATTAGAACCCAGGGCCCACACATGTTGTGGAAACACTCTACTATTGAACCACTATAGGTATTCTTATTAACAGAAGGAAAAAAACTAGGCACAGAGAAGTTAAGTAATTTGCTGAAAGTCACACTGCTAATGTCAAGTGGACTAGGTTTGAGACCCACAGAAGCTGGCATTGGAGCCCAGATTTAACTGTCTTACAGGATTATAGGAAGGAGGAAGTGAAATTTGGGACCCCAAACATCTAGCATAGAACTTATAGTATGGCATTCATTAATAAAACTGCTCAGAACCCAGTGTGGTACTATATATATACCTGTGATCCAAGCAGGAGGTAGAGCAGGAGGTCAGGAGTTTAAGGTCATACTCAGCTTCATATCAAGTTTAGGGTCAGCCTGAGCTACATGATGACCTATTTCTAAATGACCAAAAAATAAATGAAGAAAAAGAAAACTACCCAGCTTCTCAGTACTGATATTTTCATCAAAGTTTTGTGTAAGAAGATCATTTTTGTTACTGTATGTGTTGGGATAGATTGGGTTGAGGACTGGAGATCAATTCTGAGGGACTGGATTTAGGCAGAGCCATGGAGTAAAAAAACATGTGGTCTCCTAAGTTGCTTGAGGCCCTTTGCACCCATTACGTTGGTTCTTCCTCAGGAAGAGAAGTGAGGAAAGCAGGCAGCATGGTGGATTTCAGAGGTGGTTTGTCCTTTCATCAAACCCCTGTATTTCTGGGGTTACCCTTATCCTGTGGGGCTCCTTACGAAATCAGAGCAGTCTTACTATTTTACAGCAATTTAAGAACTTTCAGGGAGTCTAGAAATCCCTGAAATTGTTTGTGATCTTTTGTGTACTTTTAAAAGAAAGGACTAGGGGCTGGAGAGATAGCTCAGCGGTTAAGAGCACTGAGTGCTCTTGCAAAGGACCCGGGTTCGATTCCTAGCACCCACATGGCGGCTACGAACTGTCCTTAACTCCAGTTCCAGGGGAATCCAAAGCCCTCTTCTGACCTCCATGGCACTGCACGACACGGGTACACTCAGATACATGCAGGCAATACACGCATACACAGAAAATAAAAATAATAAATAAAAACAAAACAAAAAAAATTATGTTTGTCTAGGGATGTGACAGATGTAATTTTTTCTCTAGGGTCTATGACCCAGCTTTGTTTATAGGTTTTTTTTGAGGGGGGCTTTTTTTTAATTTTTAAAAATTTTATGTGTATGTGTGTATTGCCTGCATGTAGGTAAGTGCACCCATGTTGTGCAGTGCCCGTGGAGGTCAGAAGAGGCTGTCGGATCCCCTGGGACTGGAGTTATGGACAGTTGTTAGCTGCCATGTGGGTGCTGGGATTCGAACCCGGGTCTTCTGCAAGAACAACCAGTGTTCTTAACTGCTGAACCATCTCACCAGCCCAGGTCTTTTTTTTTTGAGACAGGGTCCCCCTGTAGCCCCAACTCTCCTAGAACTGGCTATGTAGACCAGACTGGCCTTGAACTCACAGAGATCTGCTTGTTTCAGCCTCCTAAGTGCTGGAATTAAAAATGTGTGCCATCATGCCCGGTTTGTTTATGTTTACAGTATCACACATGAGTTCCCTCCCATTGAATGGGCTTAAAGTCCAATTAGATAGCTGTTGAATACCCAAAAGATAAAAGTGCCACTACTGCACAGCAGAGATCATTTGATACACCTGTCACTGTTGTCGTTATTAGGCTTTACAGATGGTTGGACCATTGATTGATTTTCTGTCTTAGAAGCTTGCATAGTATCCTCTAGAACTATGAGAACTAGTCTTCAGGGAGGAGGATTCCAAGTCAGTTTCAGCTCCATTGCTCCAAGTCCTGTGTCCAAAGTATGTCCTGTCTTCAACAATCGGGTCTTACCTTCAAGTTCTGGGAGGCAATCAAGAGCTGTGGCAATAGCCTGTATTATTTTGGGACTCTCTTGGACTGCCCTGACCAACAGCTCTAAAGAGAGGTTTTTCCTGTCTGGCACTGTGTGTATATAACCTTCAGCTACTCTCTCTCTGTCTCTCTCTCTCTCTCTGTCTCTGTCTCTGTCTCTCTCTCTCTC
>NW_008333791.1:778622-790929 GCF_000622305.1 Nannospalax galili
GTTTTTTTTGAGACAGGGTCTCCCTGTAGCCCCAGCTATCCTGGAACTCAGTATGTAGACCAGGCTGGCCTTCAACTCACAGAGATCCGCCTGCCTGTGCCTCCTGAGTGCTGGAATTAAAGGCATGCACCACCACACTCGGCCTCAGTAGTCTTTTGAACATTAGTTCATTTCCCTCTGGTTTTTCACACCACCTAAATGGGTTCCTTCTTTCCCTTTACCCCTCTGGTTTCTTTCCATTTTCCTGGGTCCTGTGGTTACATCAAGATATATACTCACATATAAGGATTTGGAGCTAAGATTAACTAATAGAGAGAACATACATTGCTTGTTTTTCTGAGTCTGTGTCACTTCACTTAGAATTTTTTTTTTTCTTTTTTTGTCTTTTTGCCCCATCTGGCCTGGAACTTGCTATGCAGTCTAGACTGGCTTTATCTCCCTGGTTCTTAAAGAAGCTTTGAGTTTGTTTTCTTTTTCTCTTTTGCTTAGAATGTTCCTCTGTTTTTACTTAACTCTGATTTCTTCATCAGGCCCAACTCTGGTAGCTCTGATACACAAAATTGATGTTCCCTGTCTGTGTATCTTTAAAGTACTTTATATCTCAATATGCAGCCCGATAACATTGTTTCTTTTATGTACCAGGCACTAGTTCAGATCTTGGAATATTACAATGAGCAAAGCAAGCAAAAATCTCTTCCTTCCTGGAGCTAATATTCTAATGGGGGAGACAGAGATAGAAAACATACAAACCTGTACATTTGAAGTAAATAACAAGTACTTTAAAGACAAGTAATACAGACTGGGGATAGAAAGTGATGGGAATAAGGGTTCTTATTTTATTTTATTTTTTAAAAATATATTGTTTTTTTATTTTCTGTATATGAGTGTATTGCCTACATGTGTGTAAGTGTATCCGTGTTGTGCAATGCCTGCGGAGGTCAGAAGTGTCAGGGGTCAGATCCCCTGAAGCTGCAGTTATGGACGGTTGTTGGCCTCTATGTGGGTTCTGGGAATTGAACCTTGGTCTTCTGCAAGAGCAGCCAGTACTCTTAATCGCTGAGCCATTTCTCCAGCCCAGGAGGTGGGGGAGGTGTTCAATTTTAGATAGTCAGAGAATGCCAGCAACTCTGAAGAGGTCACTTTTGAGGCAACAATGGCAAGATGTGATGGATATTTGAAGGAACAGTGTTGCAGGCAGAAGGTACAGTTGTCGCAAAGGCCTGAGATAGGTGCATGCATGGCTTAAGGAATAGCAAGGTGGCTAGTGTGGCTAATTTGGAGTGAACTGATCTATTTTCAAAAGGATCATTCGGGGCGGGGATGTAGCTCAGTTGGTAGAATATTTGCTTAGCATGCAGAAAGCCCTAGGTTTGATCCATACAGAAGAAGCTGGGTGTAGTGGCACAAACCTATAATTCTAACACTCGGAGGTTGGAGGCAGAAGGATCAGAGGTTCAAGGTCATTCTGGAGAGTTTGAAGTCAGCCTGGGATACATAAAACTTTGATCTTGTCTCAAAAAAAAAAAAATCACTCTGGGTGCTGTATAAAGGAATGAGTGGCAGAAGCGGTTCTGCTGAGTGGAGCTCACTGGCCCTCCAGGGGATGGACTTGCTTGCCTTGGCCCCCAGTAGGTGTCCTGACCTGCAGTTTGGTAATAAGGTGGTCTCTTCTCTTCCAGACTTAGCAGCCTAGGTCTCCTGGACTACTACCTGATGGACGCTGCCTCCTTGCTGCCTGTCCTGGCTCTTGGCCTGCAGCCTGGAGACACTGTGCTTGACCTGTGTGCAGCTCCTGGGGGGAAGACACTCGCATTACTTCAGACTGGCTGTTGCCGTAAGTGAATGGACTGGTATCTTGGGCAGGGAGGATTCCCACTTCACCCAGTCAGGGTGCACTGAATGTGATGAGCTTTCGGTCCTGGGGCTGGATAGGGGAATAGTATTTGCTTTCTAACCCTATTGCTCTTATTGTTTTGTTTTGATTATTTCCTCCCTTTTTCTGTCAGTTGGTTGAGAAAGGTTGCTGAGCAAGGCCTCTCTGCAGGCAGATTACATTAGGGCTCTGGTCCCTATGATCATCCGTCACGTGACCCTTTCACCCCTCTACATTTGCTGATTTGTCTCTAAGGAGAGTGTCTCATTTCCTTCTCCTGCCAGCCACTAATTTTAGCTTTAAATGTCACCCTTCCTTGATCTTTATGTGCCTCAGCCACATTCTGCTACTTTTTTCTCGTTTACATTCTCTCTTTAGAATTCCCCCATCCCACCCCAGCTGTGTTATCTAATTCTTTTAGCTGTCAAGCCTCAGCTCAAGTGTACTACCTCCAGGAAGTCTTCCCTCATAGCTGCTGCTGGCTTGTTGAGAAATGATACACCATGAGCATCACCTGTTAATACACTACCGTTATTAGCCTTTCCTTAGTGCTTTACCAGATAGGTATCGTCTGCCTCTTCAAAATGATGAATTTCTTGGGAACAGGCCCAAGCTTTATGCATCTCAGTAGCATAGGTCAGCTCTGGCATTCTATACTAGAAGCATTCATTTTAGCTATCCACTGGCCAACATCCTGCCTTAAAGTAGAAGTGTCTTTTCCTTGACATCCTGAGAAAGAGCTACAAGGAGATGTGATTTTTCATATCCAAACTGGAGCTTACTCAGTCTTCTCTTGCCACATCCTTGGGCCTCTTTGTTAGGCCCACACCTTTTTATTCCTGTTCTTGCCAGCTGCCTTACACAGGTTAGTTAGCCTCCAGCCTCTTGGGAGGCCCATGTATGATCTGCTCTCAGCCTTCTGAATGCTCAGAAGCAAAACAGAAAAGATGCTGATATAGGGTTAATGAGTGAGTATAGTGCAAGAGAGCCCATCCTGTGCTGATCTGAATGCAGTGGGAACCTGCATTCAGCAGGGAGGGGAACACTGTAAGGTTATTTGGAAGAGGAAGAACTTGAGCTAAGAGGAAGGAAAGGGCAAGGGAGAAATAATTGAGAGTTTCTATTTCCAAGGCGTACTGAATTACCAGCACCTCTGCTTTATCCCAGACACCCAAGTGACTGACTTCTTTTTTTTTTTTTTCTGCCTTTTTGAGACAGGGTCTCCTTGTAGCCCCAGCTGGCCTGGAACTTGCTATGTAGACCAGGCTGGACTTGAACTCACAAAGATCTGCCTGCCTCTGCCTCCTAAGTGCTAGAATTAAAAGGTGAGTGCCACCATGCCTGGTGTGACTGACTTCTTGACCCTAGAAACATAGATAGGATCACAGAATTTCAGTGCAAGAAAGGAACTTGAGATTTACCTTGTCCTACCCTCCAGTTTTATGGAGGAGAAACAGATCTGGAGTGATTTTAGAACTTAAATCTTACAAATGTAGGGCATAGAGGCAGAATTGGAAGCCATCTTTCATTTTCTCAGTTCATATCTCCCTGAAAATCCTTTAGAACAGAGTATCTTATTTTTTACTTCTTTGAGTGCCCTAAAAAAATTGGGACATTTCACTGGGCATGGTGGTGCATGCCTTCAATCCCAGCACTTGGGAGGCAGAGGCAGGCAGATTTCTGTGAGGTTGAGGACAGCCTGGTCTACATAACAAGTTCCAGGCCAGCTGGGGCTGCAGGAAGACCCTGCCTCAAAAAGACAGAAAAAAAAAAAAAAAAAAAAAAAAAGGGGACATTTCTTTGTAGGAACGCTAGGTAGGTTCCTAGTAATGACCACTTCTGTTAGGTAAGGTGCATGCTCTCCGGTTCTTCCTTACAGTTCCCACTTCTGGTTGCTCCTTGCCTCTGAGGCTGGGTGTCAATTGTCATTTTTGTTTTTGAGACAGTGTCTCACTTTGTATCTTTGTCTTCAAACTCTTTAGTATGGGCATCATTCTTAGGGTTGCTGTCATGGTCCAAGATGGCTGCTGGAACTTCAGCGAACACATTTGAATTTGAGGCAGAAGGAAATAATTGTGTCAGCCTTTTAAACACATCTTTCCAGAAGTCCCACATGACACTTCTGTCTATAATTTATTAACTGAAATTGGGTCACTTATTCCTACTTAGTTACAAAAGAAGGAAAGAAGTATTCTCTTTTGGGGCACATTGCCCTCTCCTGATAAAGTTGGGGTTCTGCTACTAAAGAATGGTTGTATAACCTATAGTATCTAGGAAAGCTGAAGAGAGCCATGTTTCAAAGAGATTTGAGTAGCCAGGCACAGGAACACATGTAGTCCCAGCTACCCAGGAGGCTGAAGCAGAATTGCTTAAGAAGTTTGAGGTGAGTCTAGATAACATAGCAAGACCCTGTGTCAAAAAACCCAAAAATGGCCCTGGAGAGATGGCTCAGTGGTTGAGAGCACTGACTACTCTTAAAGAGGACCCGGGTTCAGTTTTCAGCACCCACATGGCTGCCAACAACTATCTGTAACTCCAGTTCCAGGGCATCTAGATGCCCTCTTTGTACAACATGGGTATTGTACAACATGTGCACTTACATACATGCAGGTAATATACTCATAGTTTATGTGTATATAAAATAAAAATAATAGCCGGGTGTGGTGGTACATGCCTTTAATCCCAGCACTTGGGAGGCAGAGGCAGGTGGATCTCTGTGAGTTCAAGGCCAGCCTGGTCTACCTAGTGAGTTCCAGGACAGCTGGGGCTACAGGGAAACCCTGTCTCAAAAAGACAAAAAATAAATAAATAAACAAACAAACAAACAAATAAATAAATAATTTAAAACAAACAAAAAACCCCCAAAAGCCTGGCATGGTGGAATATGCCTGTAATCCTAGCCCTCAGGAAATGGAGGTAGGAGGATCAGAAGTTCAAGGCCAGTCTAGGTTACATAATAGGATCCTGTCATAAAATAAAGGGGTGGGTAGTAGGAGAGACTATACTTCCTTAAAAATAAATATTTACCAGGTGTGTTGGCACATGCCTTTAGTCCCAGCACTTGGGAGGCAGGCAGATCTCTGTGAGTTCAAGACCAGCCTGGTCTACATAGTGAGTTCCAGGCCAGCTGGGGCTACAAGGAGACCCTGTCTCAAAAAGACCCCAAATTTTTGATCTGCTTTATCTATTTACTTTTCATCTCTGGCTCATGTAGACATTTGCCTTTGCAACCTCTGCTCTAGAGTGACTGATTTGGTACCATGTATATAATAAATGTCCCTGTCTTTGGGGTCTGTGTTGATTGGTCATGTCTGAGAACTGGCTCATTTTCTGATGTGGTAGGGTGTTCTGTTGAGTTATAGCCTCTGAAGACTCTTTCTTTCCACAGGCAATCTAGCTGCCAACGATCTCTCCACTTCCCGAACAGGCAGACTACAAAAGGTCCTTCACAGCTATGTGCCTCAAGCTATCAGGGAAGGGAATCAAGTTCGAGTCACCTCATGGGATGGCAGGAAGTGGGGAGAACTAGAAGGGGACACCTATGACCGGGTAAGTGATTCCTGGTTTAGGACAGCTGCTGAGCTAAATCTGACTTCCCCATCCTGGTGTCAGACTCCAAGGGGGTAGAAATCTAGCCCCTGTGTTTAAGTGTGTATGGCTGTTTATGGACTTGGACTGTTCCCCATGAGTGATGTGGTGAAAAAAGCTATCTGTAGAATTCTCAGTTCAGCGTAGATGGCGTGCTACTATTTTCATTAGAGACAGTTGGCAGCAAAAAGAATTTGAACCTAACCAAGTGTGGAAAATAGTTATTAGGCATATTTTATTACTGAAGTTACTTGGTTGCTAGGAAGCTCTCATGAAGATTAGTATGAATGAGAATATTTTATTTCTGAATATTAATATAGCACATGGTATAAAATTCAGGAAGTACAAAAGAACGTCTGATGAAAAATAAGCTTTCTTTTTACTATTAGACACAGCCATTTACTTTCTCTTCCTAAAAAATAACCATTGTTTTTATTTTTTCTATAGCCTTTACATATTCATATATACAAATATAAATTTATGGTTTGTTTTTTGAGACAGGATCTCACTGTGTAAGCCCCACCTGGCCTGGAACTACTATGTAGACCAGGCTGGCCTTAAACTCATAGCTCCTCCAATTCTGCCTCATGAGTGTTGGGATTAATGTGCCACCACACCTGTCTTATGTAGGTTTTTAAAGAATAGAAATAGTAATATGTTGTATTATTCTGGCCTCTATATTTTTTCATTTATTTTGCATCCTCAAATTCAGTTCTTTTTAGTTTTATGCTTTTGATGTATAATGCTAGTTAATAGTTTATATCCAGTTAAGAATTTTTTTTTTTTGTTTTTTTGAGACAGGGTCTCCCTATAGCCCCGGCTGACCTGGAACTTGCTATGTAGACCAGGTTGGCCTCACAGAGGCTGAACTCACAGAAATCTACCTGCCTCTGCCTCCCAAGTGCTGGGATTAAAGGCCTGTGCCACCACACTTGGCCTCCAGTTAAGATTTTATAGAGATTAAACCAGTTTTACTTATACTGACACTAAGTACAGTTTATCTATAGCCTGCCTGTATTGTTGCTATCAGACTATTTTTGCCAAACTTATAGTATCTCTTTTACATTCTCCTAATATGAATAATTCTTTTTTTTTTTTTTTTTTTGGTGTTTTGAGACAGGGCCTCCCTTGTAGCTCTGGCTGGCCTGGAACTCACTATGTAGACCAGGCTGGCCTTGAACTCACAGAGATCTGCCTGCCTCTGCCTCCCCAGTGCTGGGATTACAGGCATGTACCACCATGCCCGGCCTGAATGTTGTAATTCTTAATTAATTTTGTCTTTTGAGACAGTGTCTCCCAGTAGCCCCCAGCTAGTCTGGAACTCCCTGTGTAGACCAAGCTGGCCTTGATTTCACAAAGATCAGCCTGCCTTTGCCTCTGGAGTGCTTGGGACTAAAGGCATGTGCCACCATACCTGGCTTATTTATTTATTTTTAAATTCTATGTCTATGTATGTGTATATATGTGAGTGTGTCACATGTATGCAGGTATCTGTGAGGGTCAGAAAAAGGGTGTCAGATCCTTTGGAGGTAGAGTTATAGGCAGTTGTAAGCTGCTTGACATGGGTACTGGGAATCTAACTCAGGTCCTCTGGAAGAGCAGCAAGTATTCTTAACTGTTCAGTTATCTCTCAGCCCTTCTTGATATATATACATTTTTTTTTGGTCTTTTTTGAGACAGGGTCTTCTTGTAGCCCCAGCTGTCCTGGAACTCACTATGTAGACCAGGCTGGCCTCAAACTCACAAAGATCCACCTGCCTCTGTCTCCCAAGGTAGGATTAAAGGTGTGCACCACCACGCCCAGCCCTTCTCGAAAATTTTAAGTTACTTAATTGTCTTTCAATTGGCATATTTAGCCAGGCTTAGTGGCACACACCTTTAATCCCAGCACTCAGGAGGCAGAGGCAGGCCAATCTCTGTGAGTTTGAGGCCAGCCTGGAATCCAGGCCAGCTGTGGCCAAAAAGACCAAAAAGATGCTTTATGATCACAACACTTATACATTCATGAAACTGACAACAAAAATTAAAAAGAATAAAATAGAAATGTCTCTTTTGCCCCAGATGAAGAGGTCACTAATGGACCAAAGAAAATATTCTGTCCAAGTCCAGCTTGGTAATTGATGAGAACTTAGAAAATTTTTTTTAAAAAAAGCATGTTTAAAATACAAAAAAATAACTACTATTACTGTGTTGTCATCTGACTAATTTGTCTAGTTCTTACCATGCTGCCTCAACCACAGTAAGACATTGAAAGAAAGACCAAGTCTTACAAGATCTTGGGTAGGCCTGAGAGACTTGCTTCCTGTCTACCTACAAATCCCTTTCTCAAATTTCTTGCCAAAATGTCAGGACAGAGTGGTGAGAGCTCTGCTGTCAGCCTAACCAGTTTCTGTATTACAAGGTTACTCTACTTATTGACTGAACTTCCACTTCACCTCTTCATTTATGAAAGAAGTAATCCTATCCCATGGGATTATTATGAAAATTCAATGAGAGTATCCAGGAAAAGCAGCTAGTGCAGCCAGTGCCTGTCGGTAAAGATCTCATTATTCAGTCTATTCTTTCACACTTACATTGATGGGGATTCGCCAAGGTTTTCTTGATCACGCTGATGTTGGACAGTTGTTTCCTTTAGTGAATTGAAATCTGTAGATGGCATGGCATATGGGGAGGGTAAGGATTCTGGACTTAGGCTCCTCGAATTGAAGTCCTGGCTTCCTAACTTACCAGCTGGAAATTTTTTGAATTACTTAAACTTTCATTTCTGCTTTAGCTTCTTCAGTTGAGGTTAATTGTAGGGTCTGTCCCTTGGGTGGGGATTAATAAGAATGCATTTGCACAGTTTCTGGAAAATAGAAAACATTCAAATTATTGTCACTGTCACAATCCTTATTGTTTTATTTCTATTCACTGATTTTAGCTGTGCCTCTAGGAACAGAATAGAATGAACTACCTTCTATTTTACTTGGCATTACTTCAGGCATTTGAAACAGCTTTGATGCTTGAAGATGTCTTTATTAGTTCACCTGTTGAAGAAAGGTTGTGTGAAGTTTGCTGTGTGGTAGGGAAGTGTTAAACACTTTAGATGCAAGGACTGCTACCTCAGGGCTCAACAAACTATTGGCACCTCCATTCTTCCTCAGTTGTACTTGCCTGTCATTTGGTGAGAGCCCCATAGTCTGCATGTTCATGGCAAGACAGCCATGATTCCTCTCTAGTCACAGCTTCCTGCCCCTCTTCCTGAACTAAACCTTATTTAAAATAATAAAATTACTTGAACATATTTCTGTCTTCTCATAGAGGAAACTATAAACACATTCATGTTCAAGTACCAACCTGTTATATGGCTAGTAACTGCACTGGGCAGGGCCAGTGTCTGATGTAGAGATGCCTGTGCTATATTTGACGTTGAATAGCTCTGCTCTTTCAAAATATTTCCTACATGTAGTACAATGGTACAGCTTTCTCTCTCTCTCTCTCTCTCTCTCTCTCTCTCTCTCTCTCTCTCGCGCTCTCTCTCTCTCTCGCGCTCTCTCTCTCTCTCGCGCTCTCTCTCTCTCTCGCTCTCTCTCCTTTTGAGACAGAGTCTCCCTGTAGCCCCAGCTGACCTGGAACTCAGTATGTAGACCAGGTTGGCCTTAAACTCATATAGATCTGCCTGCCTCTCCCTCTCAAGTGCTGGGATTAAAGGCATATACCACTATGTCTAGCTCCCTTTTCTCATTTTGACTGGATAAGGCCAACATTTCAACATTTTTTTAAATAGGAAATAAACTTTATCTGAGCCTCTGAAATGACCTGGCCAACAGTCACAGATATGCAGACAATGGGGTTATGTATTGACTATTTATAATTGACAGTAGCATTTTTTTCCTCTGAAAAATATAAGTACAAAAGCTAGGTAAACACTGAAGTGCTGTCATTTGGGATTTATCATAGTTTAAAGAATTAGGCTTTGCCAAATACTCAAAAAATCAATCTGGAGCCAGGCATGGTGGCGCATGCCTTTAATCCCAGCACTCAGGAGGCAGAGGCAGGCGGATCTCTGTGAGTTCAAAGCCATCCTGGTCTACATAGTGAGTTCCAGGACAGCTGGGGCTACAGGGAGACCCTGTCTCAAAATGACCAAAAAAATAATAATAAAATAAAAAGAGGGACAGAAACCGGGTGTGGTGGTGCATGCCTTTAGTTCAGTACCTGAGCGGCAGAGGCAGCAGAAGGTTGTGAATTTGAGGCCAGCCTGGTCTACCTAGTAAGTTCCAGGCCAGCTGGGGCTACAGGGAGACCCTGTCTCAAAATGACCAAAAAAATAATAATAAAATAAAAAGAGGGACAGAAACCGGGTGTGGTGGTGCATGCCTTTAGTTCAGTACCTGAGCGGCAGAGGCAGCAGAAGGTTGTGAATTTGAGGCCAGCCTGGTCTACCTAGTAAGTTCCAGGCCAGCTGGGGCTACAGGGAGACACAATCTCAAAAATTTCAAACACACACACACACACACACACACACACACACACACGAGGGACAGAAAGAATAGAAGAAAGGAACATCAAATAAGGTCAATGTTTTTTTACAGTTGACACTAATAAGCAGTATCAGGAATATATTGGTACCAAAATATTGAGACATATTGCCACTGACTTATAGTCTCCTTGAAATCACATAGCTCTGCTGTTTACAAGCATGTAAAGCTCAGGCCTCCAACATCCATAAGTGCATTTTGCAGTCATTCTCTTAAGAGTCTAGCCACCTTTTGAAGACTGTAGGAATTTCCATAGCTTTCTCCCTTTTTAACATTGTTTGTTTTTTTGAGCCAGGCTGGCCTGGAACTCACTGTGTAGCCTAGACTAGCCTTGAACTTGAGATCCCCCTGCCTCTACCTCCCAAATACTAAATGTAATATTTTACTTTTGTACCATATTGTGGCTATCAGAGACTTGCATTTGTGAAGGAATAATCTCCTGTAATAATGGACATGGAGATAGAGTGGTACAGTCTAACGATAAAGTAATCATTTTTATACTTGGTTGACAGTTTGACTTTTTATCATTTTATACCATGTGTTTTCAGTTGAATTCTGCCATGATATATAACTATGGGCAACCATGGGGTTCATTGCTGGAGATGTACTTCTAAACCTGTCTGGAATATTTTGAACTTCTAGTAAGTCCTTAATGGCCTTGAGTCTTTGATAAAATGTATCTTTATCTGGTTCCTCCCACTTTCTCCTTCAAATGTGAAACTGACTTCTGGTGTAGTATTTTGTCTCACTGGAAGATAAAGAGCTTATTTTAAAAAGATTTATTTATTTATTTTTAAATTTTTTTTTTTTTTTTTTTTTGAGACAGGTTCTCCCTGTAGCCCCAGCTGACTGTGACTGTTTTGCCTGTATGTGTAGATGTGCACCATGTGCATGCCTGGTGCCCACAGAGGCCAGAACAGGGCATTGGATCTCCTCGAGCTGGAATTACAGATGGTTGTGAGCTGCGATCCCCAGAACCCATATAAAGCCAGGCTTGTAGCATGCTTCTGTAATCCCAGGGTTCCTACTATAAGATGGGAGGCAGAGATAGGCAAATCCCCAAAGTTTGTGGGCCAGGTAGTTTGGCATATGCAGTGGCAAATAACAAGCGATCCTATCTCAAACAAAATGGAAGTCAAGGACCAACAACCAAGATTGCCATTTGATCACTACACACATGTAGTGGCATGCCTATGCCAGCACTTACATACACAAACATGCATATACATAATAAAATAAAATATACAAACTGAATCATGAAGGGAAAAAAGATACAGAAGAGTAAAAAATAGGAGCCAGAAGGGGTATAGGTCAGTGGTAAAATGCTTATCTTAATATATACAAAGCCCTTATATAGGTCACTTATCCTATAAGGGATGTGGGGACTACTTTAATAGATAATGATTAGCATCTCATATTGAGAATGAAATAGAGAAACCATCATCATGCTCTGCATTTGGTAAGTAGGGACAAGTACTATATTTTGAGGTCCTCTGTTCAGTTACATAGATTTTATGTGTACCAGATTGTGATGTAGAATAAATTGTGTGCTGTGGAGTTAAGTGTATATATAAAAGGCCCTGAGTGTGACTCCCAAGGGAAGTAGAGAAAGAAGGAGGGAAAGAGGAAGAAAAATCTGGGTGTCCGTGCTGACACATGTCTGTAATCTTATCACTTGGCAAACAGAGCCAGAAAGACTACAAATTCAAGGACAGCTTGAGCTACATAGTGAGTCTGAGGCCAGCCTGAGTTGCACAGTGGGACAACATCTTAAAAAGAAAAGAAAGAAGAAAGGATGCCAACTTTTCTGCTTCAGAGACCCAGACAGGCTGTATGCTGTGCTCTGATACTGATCCCATTAAGCCAGAACAGTCAACACTTACCACTCACCAAAAATGGAGGGCCGAAGGGCCACCTGGGTGGCAAAGAACTGTATCAAGAACCAGTAGGGGATCCCCCACAAAGTGTTTCTAGTGTAGGTTAATAAGGATATCTCAGGAACCTTATATTTTCTGTGGAGAAATTATCAAAAACAAGTTGCAGAATGACTGAGTTTATACAGAAAACGCTTTACCCATGAGCCATCTATCCAGCCTGGATTTTTAAAAAATTAATCATTTTTATTTTATGTGTATAAGTATATTACCTGCATGTGTGTAAGTGCACCTGTGTCATGCAATGCCTGTGGAGTCACAAGAGAGTGTTGGATCCCCTAGAGCTACAGTTATAGATGGTTGTTAGCTGCCATGTGGTGCTGGGAATTGAACCCAGGTCCTCTGCAAGAGCAGCCAGTGCTCTTACCCACTGAGCCATCTCTCCAGCCCCA
>NW_008333791.1:791578-793948 GCF_000622305.1 Nannospalax galili
GGAGTTAAGGACAGTTGTTTGCTGCGATGTGGATGCTAGGGACTGAATTGGGTCCTCTGCAAGAGCAGCCAGTGCTCTTACCCACTGAGCCATCTCTCCAGCCCCAGCCTAGATATTTTATTTTAATCCAATTCATTAGTTCCTTAAAAAAATTTAAGTGGACAGGAGAGATGGCTCAGTGGTTAAGAGCATTTACTGCTCTTCCATAGGACCCAGGTTCTCAGTACTCACATGTGGCTAAACTGTCCATAACTCCAGTTCCAGGGGTTCCAACATCCTCATCTGGCCTCCATGGGTACTGCATGCATGTGGTGCAGTTATATCCCTGCAGGCAAAGAACTCATAGGTAAAAAATTTTAAAAACAGAGAAAAATTTAATTACATTTATTTGTTTATTTAGTGTGTATGTGTGCATGAACACAAGTGCATGTGTGCCACAGTACTTCTGTGGAAGAGTCATTTCTCTCCTTCCTCCATGTGGGTTCCAAGAACAAAACTCAGGCTTTCAGTCTTGGTGGCAACCGCCCTTTCCACAGAACCATCTTGCTGGCCCTCATTAGTTCTTTCTTTTGTTGAGTCTATGTGATACTAAATATATTGATTGAATTCTTAATTTCATTTATTTTATTTTTTAGGCTTTTTTCCCCTAGTTTTAAGATTTTTGGACCAGGCATGGTGGTGCATGCCTTTAATCCCAGCACTCAGGAGGCAGAGGCAGGTGATCTCTGTGAGTTAGAGACCAGCCTGGTCTACATAGCAAGTTCCAGGCCAGCTGGGGCTATAGGAAAGCCCTGCCACAAAAAAAAAAAAAAAAAAAAAAAAGAAAATTTCATTTCATTTCATTCCCCTTTTTTTCTAGTTCTTTAGAAACTGCAAATTATATAATTTTATGTCTTTTCATCCAACTTCTTGAACATATTAGTCATGAGTTTTTCAAATACTGCGTTTGAGAATTCCAGTATCTGCATCTGCTGTGGTTCTGTGTGAGTCATGCCAGGAATTGAACCTAACCTGTACTTGCTAAGCGCATGCTCTGCCACTGAGCTGTATCTACAGACAACTATTATTTTTTCCCTTTCATTTCTGCTCATTTAGTTTTTGTTTCCTAGTAAGTTAATACTTTGTCAATTTGAATGGTAACTATGTGAAGAACTGCAGAGAAAGTCTTAGCCTCTACATGGCATATCTTCCTCTACAAAGGATTTTATCTTGTTTCAAATCAATAATTAACATTAAGGTTGCCTGGTGTGGCACTTTAATTCCAGCACTTGGAAGCCAGAGGTAGGCAGATCTCTGTGAGTTCTACATAGTGATTTCTAGCTCAGCTGGGGCTTCAGGGAGACCCTGTCTCAAAAAGGCCAAAAAAAATTTTTTTCCCCAAGCATTTCTAGTTATTCTTTGCAGGCGGGTTGGCCTACCATAAGTTCTTCTGTTTTATCCAATCAATTTATAGCTGTTGTTGAATTAGTTATAAGAGCCCTGGTTTGAGAGTTGATTTGCATTTCTCTAGAAAGAGCCTGTATTTGATTTTTTTCAGATGTTGAGGGCTATGTCAACCCAGGATCATTAATTACTCAAGTGGAGTTCTCTAGATCGTGCAGGAAAGGTTTTACGATTTTTTTTTAATTGACAAATTGAGTACTGTGGCACATAGGTGTGCATGCACATACATACACACACAATAAATAAATAATAAATAAATAAATAAATAAATAAATAATATTTATTCTTTGTAGCATACTGTGTTGAATCATGTACATTGTAGAATGGCTAAATTGAGCCAGGTCACATATGTCTTGTTTCATATATCATAAAAATTCTCCAAGACACTTTTTTCTTTTTTCCCACAGTTAAACAGACACATTGTTCTGTCAATTTCTTTTTCTTTCTTTTTTTTTTTTTGGTCTTTTGAGACAGGGTCTCCCTGTAGCTCCAGCTGTCCTGGAACTCACTATGTAGACCAGGCTGGCCTTGAACTCACAGAGATCCGACTGCCTCTGCCTCCAGAGTGCTGGGATTAAAGGTGTGCGCCACCACACTCAGCTCAATTTCTTTTTTTTTAATTTATTTTTATTTATTATAGGACAAGAGAGATGGCTTAGTGGTTAAGAGGACCAGGATTTGGTTCCAGCACCCACATAACGACCAACAATGGTTCATAATTCCAGTTCCAGGGGATCCAATGCCCTCTTTTGACCTCCATGGCATTGCACGACACAGGCACAGGTGCACTTACATGCAGGCAATATACTCATACACATAAAATAAAAATAATAAAATATTTTTAAAAGATTTATTTTGTGCCAGGTGTGGTGGAGCACGCCTTTAATCCCAGCACTCGGAGGCAGAGGCAGGCAGATCTCTGTGAGT